>NC_033795.1:22185547-22196677 GCF_001876935.1 Asparagus officinalis
GAGGTTTAGTGAAAAGAAACAAAATGAGAAGCAACTCAAAGTTTTGGGCTTTTTTGTGAGAGATGACCCAGAGTTTTGGGGTTTTGTGAAATTTATCTAAAAGAAAGAGAAAAGGGAAAAAAAATAATTACTTGCACTTTGGTATTGTAAATTTATATTTTATTAAACTTTGATATCTCAAAATATTTTTTCTCGACACTTTGATGCTCTAATGTTTACAGTTTTTTAAAACTTTGATACGTAAAATTTGGTTTCTGACATTGTGATACCCTAACGTTTACGTTGTCAAATTTAAGGAAGTGTACATTTTAAAGTATCAACGATAAAATGGTGCAAGCTTGGGGTCTTAAAGCTTAAATATGTGTTTATTAGAAAAAATGTAAATAATGTGTAAACTTTGGATATCAAAGCCAAAATCGAGTAAACTGCATTTTAAAAATAAATAAATAAATAAATAACCTTGAACATCCAAGTTGAAAAAGGCGTAAAATTGAGGGCACCAAATGAAAGTGGTGAAAATGGGTTCAACTTGTTTTTTTCCCGAACAAATCTAAACAGTAGATACCTGTCGAAGCCTCAGGCCCCGCTCTCGTCTGTTGAACTCGAGGAACGGGAAGAAGAAGAAGAAGACAAATCCAGAGCTCCATGGATCCAGAGGAAGCTAAGGTTTCTAATTTCTTTTTCGTTTTTTTAAAGCAATCTATTGCCCTTCGATTGTGCAGTTAGCTTATGTCAGTTTATGATCCCTAGGGTTTGCCATCTCTGGCAATCTATCGATGTTTAATCGGTGGAAATTTGTGGAATAGAGGCTAATTCTTAGGGCTTTTGAGAATATTTGCGTTCGAAAATTACTAGTTCGGACTTTGGAGGTCTGCGGGTCCTCCGGTGATGGCTAGGTTTTGCGCTGTAACTGTTGATAGCGGATGAGTTGGTGAACTCTTCTAGGGTTTGGTTGGATGAGACACTGAACGGAAACACTAATTTAAGTTTCGAGTATACATGTGGGTCTTTGCATTCTGTATTGTAGACGGTGGAACTTTTGTCTGGGAGGGTTGTAGAGATTAACTGGGGGGCCGAGAATTATGTCTGGTGTTTGTTGGTGGAAGAGAGGAGAAATTTGATAAGCCTTCGAGAATGTCGAACCTTGTCATCCAGTGCTTAGAAAGATATATCATATATGGATTCATCCAGTCCTGTATATATCCTAATACATACACATATATCTTGTATTTTGTGCAATGTGCATGTATGAAATGAACACGGACAGATCCAGTTACATTTGCAGTGATTGGATACACTCCCCCTTATGTCAACTCTTTTCTAGTTTACTTGGAATTAACAATTCCAGAAGTCAGTGTAGGGTCGAAATACCAGTTTCTCATGCATCTGAAGTAAACCTACTCTTATTTTTTGAGGACTATATAGATTCTTGTAAGCTTAACTATTCTCAAACATAAAGTGATCTAGGTTGAAACTGGTTTTCAGGAATTTCTAACCATTTACACTGATTAGCTGCCTACAAAACACTCTGACATGTGGATGCTGAGATGCCTATGAGAAGCTAGAAATTTATCCAAACTATCTATCTTTGTCTATTTAAGAGGGAACCAACCCATGATGAAGCTTTTCTTGCAGTCTGCTGGGATAATTAATTAAGACTTATGCATTGAGAACTCTGTGATACCTTAATTAATGATAAGAAGTTTGACTAATCACTGCACTTGTTTTTGATATATTCAGGCCAAGCTTTCATCAGTGTCACGAGAACTTGGTCATGAGATCCGTGTATTCACAAATCCAGCAACTTCAGAAACATCTAATGCAGCATCAGCATCTTCTGTTGGTATTTACCTTTTATTGTGACTGCTCGAATATTGTGCTGTTATATCGCCATTTTTTTCCCTTTAAAAGTTGGACATCTCTGAGTTGAAAGATAGCTTGAATGTGGTCAATATGAAAGTTTTTTATGCACATTCATGCTTCTCTTTGAGTGCTTGGACTTGGATAATCATGCATTTAACCTACGAAGAAATCACAATTAATAGAGTGTTGTAAGTTATTTTTTGTAAATTTTAAGTGTCTGATATTAACTATGCATCACGTTTGCAGAAGAACCAGATGATTTCTATGATTTCACCCCTGAAGATTATTATCGGGTCATGTCTGACAAATTGGGAGGTAATCTTATTATAAAACGTGTTATTCTGTTTTCTTCACGTTCTTGGTTAAAAAAAAACTTAGAACAGCAGTGTAGAAGATTTTCTCAACAATTTAGGATCTGCTTTATCGCTCATTTGTTAAATTTTAGAACTTGGATTAAGATGTTTATCTCCTGGAAATGTGAACAGCACAGTCCCAAGTTCTGAAGACTCGTAAGATGAGGGAGGCAGAAATAGCTGCTCGGAGAGCAAGAATAACCAAGGTACGTGAGGCTATGTTATTGATCTATCTTTTTCTTTGTCACACTTCTAAATGACAGTGTGTCATAGTCTATTCTAGCTATAACTTACATGGACAATACCATAATTTTTATGATAAATATGAACTCAAGATAAATGGTACAGGTTTCCAATATTGATATTGGTTAGATGAATTGTCAAAAGGTTGGATATAGTTAACTAGGATCTTCCACCTTGGTTTCTTCTTAGTTACTTCCCAACTGTGATCCAAGTGCAACAGGAATAGTTAAAACAGAGAATTTGAAGCTTATTCATTTATTCCTTTTGAAAAATCCATATACAATTTAATTATGTGTCATTAAGTTCCCAATCAGCATTCTGTTAAAAAAAGGAAGATCCTAATAAGAATAACTAAGTGCCAGGCATTGGCAGAACAAAAACTGACATATCAACTGCAGCCAAGACAAGACATATCAACTGACATATGCAAATTCAGTTCAGGGATATGATTTAGAGGAATAAGTTTGTGTTATATTTTCCACATATTTTGTTTGTCTTATTTTGTTCTAATCCATAACCTATTAACTTGGAGAAGGTTGTTTCTCATATTTTCCCCCTTTGTTTCCTATGAGTTTTACCGTACTTTGCTTTGTGCAGGCTGTAATTAGGGTACGGTTCCCTGATAATTACATTCTCGAGATTAAGTTTAACCCTTCAGAAAAAATTCTAAGTTTAATGAATCTGCTTGGGAAAGTAGTTGCTCGACCAGATTTGCCATTTTATATATGTAAGTCCTGCAATGCTATGTTTTTGTCGCGCATGATCTATTTTTCATAATGTTATTATGTCCTTGTATTTTGTCATATTTTATTCGAATTGTAAATTATGATCTTTATCTAGTTTTTTTTTGAGAAACTCATCATTTCGTTTGATTAAATAGTATCTATTTGTTGGAATCGTGTTGCTAAAACTACTCTGGTCATTGATCAAAACAATCCTATCATATGTCTTTAGATGAATTCAAATTGGGATAATGCGACATGCACATGTATGATATAAAATTCAAATTGGGATGTTGTAGCACTCAATAGACAAGGATATGCCAATTTTATTGAAAAATATGATTAAATTTAGTCTAGCCAGAAAAGGTTTTAGATTTTGATTTGTAGGAACCACTAATTTGCATTATCAATATATAAAAATCTGCTATCAGATGCGCTGTAGATCTTTAAGTTCCGAATTCTGAAATACTATTCATTTTCAATTTATAGTCCTTTTCTCTCTGAATATTATTTGAATAATATTGAACCAACAGTTCAAAAGAACATTTATATACAGCTACCACTTTTCAGATTCAAGCTAACCATTGGCAAAACCTGAAGAGATGAGGGATGTTGACGATTTATTGGAAGTATCTTGTTCAGCATTAACCATGCTGCAACTATAACCTCAAACCACCCTTTTCAGGCTTTTAAACTATTTGTCCCATCTCACCATATTTTAAATGAGTAAAATATTGGTTGACGGATAACAGAACAATAAGAAGATTCTGCTAGTCTTAACACTTATACACTATGCTGCCTAGGTACGGGTACGGGTGCGGGTACGGGTACGGGTACTGGTACGAGACACGACAAATTTGTAAAAAGTAGGGTACGAGGACACGGCTATATATATATATATATATAATAATTCAATTTAGATCAATATTGAATTAAATACCTATTATATTTTTATATTTTTGTTATGTAAAGTGGAGATTATAAATAAGAAACTATAGTAATTAGTAACTATTTAAATAGATATCTTAACAATTGAATTAACTATATTAATTTGTAGATGAGTTTGCAAGAGGACATTTATGCAACAAAAGAAAATAGTAACTATAATAACATATTTGTATTTGTTAAGGGGCTTGCTGCAAAAAAAGAATTGATGAGGGGTTTATGGAAATATTAGCACATAGTATATAAAGGAAAAAAAAAGATCAACTTCTCCCAGCCCTAATTCTTCCGCCGCCCTTTATCTCCTCTTCGTTCTCTCCCATTCGTTCTCTCCCAGCCCTAATTCTTCCGCCGCTCTTTATCTCCTCTTCGTTCTCTCGAGAAAAAATGCATGATGGCTGGAAGAGGGCGCATGGAACCAGCCCCAACTTTCGTCGTCGAGGAAAAAGGAGAAAAAGGAGAGGCGCTGATCTTGTCGTCGAGGAAAAAGGAGAAAAAGGAGAAACAACAAAAACCAAACCCTAAAAATCAAACCTGTCTTCGAGCAGAGGCGCTGATCTCGTCGTCGAGGAGCTGATTTCGTCGTCGAGGCGCTGCAATTGACCCGACGCCTTGAGATCTAGAATCTGTCGTCGCTTCCGTTGATGAGTTATAAGGTTCGTAACTTTTTTTTTCAAGTTCGCAACTTTTTCCCCCTTATTTTGTGAAATCGCGGTGTCCCTACCGTTTGGGTGCGGATCCGCACCCAAAACGTACCCGACATGGGTACGGGACTTAGTTTGCCGTGTCGGGGTAACATAGCTTATACATGTTATGATGACAGGAGACTGCTCATACACAGTAATCTCATATCAATATTTCATAGAGAGTTAAGACTTTAAGCATCAAGCTGGGTTGTATGTGTCCAGTTTATCTTTCTCCTGGTTCAGCTTAGCTGTGCTAAAAGGTGATTAATTTGGTATTTTACAGCCATGAAGTTTGGTCATTGGCACCAAAGATGTTGTATATGTTCTTGAAAATATCTGTAGGTCGAGTTTTGAGCAAGTATTGGAATGGCGGTCTCTTTTTGCTTATGCCTGTAGAGGGTTCTTTATTGATTTATACTGTTTTTGTACTTTAGATACCACACCTCCAAAGGAGCGGATTAAAGACATGTCCAAGGATTTCTACTCAGCTGGGTTTGTTCCTGGAGCTATTGTTTACTTTTCATATGACGTGCCAAAAGGTTAGCCTGCATACATTTATATGGGAGATATAATTTACCCCATACAATATGTGATCATGTCTCTTTATTTTTCCATTGTTTGCCATTCTATATTTACTTAGGTTCTTTCCATTGTTTGCCTTTCTATATTTGCTTTTACTCTACTTAATTGGGCTCAATAAATGTTTTATAATTTATGACTGCATACAAGTTTTTTAACGGCAGTAATAGATGGTTGTCATCATGGACATCATTATCATCTTTGTCTTTTCCAATTAAAATCAAACCAGTTATGGAGCTCAAGGCTGCATGAAAAGTTCGATTATAATTTATAGCTGGTCGTTATCCTATCATTAACCATAACAAATTCGCTACATAGAATAGTGAGACATAATATAATTTCTTCTGGTATACATCACAACACAAGATTGTTCTAGAGCTATCTGAACCACATTTCAGCTAAAGCTGAAAAGATCACAACACCTTGATACAACACTATACTTGATAATGCCCTGTGCTAATCAAGTCTGTTCATATCTCATTGCCGACGTGAGCCACTATTACTTGGAGGCAAGGTCTTGTCAGCTGACCCTAGTGTCAAGTTTTTCATTTCAAAATCAAATCTGTAAATGGAAAAGTTACACTTAGATGGAAGGATTAACACTTAGTAAACAATATTTGCATTCCTGTATATCAGCATTGGCCAATTTCTTTCCCACATCTGAGCTATAGGAGGCATGGGGAGCTGAGCAAAGTGATAAGTTTGGAATACTTCTTTAACAGTTTTTTCTTTTAGTAACCTTCTTGACAGGAAATTTTCTCTTCATCGGTCCAGCAGACTTCATGGATCCTGCTTTCATTCGCTGCCTGGTTCATCAATGAGCTTCCTCCCTATAAGCACTTCCTGTAAGAAGCCCTAGACTTTGTTATCTGACAACCAGGGCACACGGGAGGTTCGAAAATGTGCATAACCTCTCATAGGTTATGTGGCCCTTAAATAGGCCCGAAAAAGGCCCTCGCGACCAAGACAGTCAAAAGCTTCAAGTTGATAATAAGTCATTAATTATATGTTAGTGAAACCAATTTCTTTTAGATGTTTCGCTCTGCAGGTCAAGAAGGTTTTCTTTTAAGCACAAGTTAAAATGACTGTTGTTTAATATGGATTGGGGTGAATGAGAAGCCCTTTGAGTGGGCTGTGAAAATTTGAGAGAGGAAAAGGTGTTATGTGAAGTTGGAAAGACAACTTGATAAGCTCATCCCCTGATATTTCTAACAGACAGGTTGGAAAGAAAGGTTGTTCATGCTGTCTATATCATAATTTGACAGAGAGACCAATACTGTGTATGCCTTCCCACATATTTTTAACAAACAAGTGGTTAAATTAGAATTTGCAGAAACGGATCCAGTTCAGTGCATGGTGCATACATACAATATTATACTTTTCTTGTCTTTTTTAATGCAAGGTGATTATACTTCTTCCTTCATCACCATCCTACTTATTTAATCAACTTTGGACCTGCCTTATGATACCAGGTCTAATATACTCTTGGGGCATGGCTTATCAAAACTGACCACTTGATTACTTGGAATTTTATAATATTTTCTCATTACTATTTCCATAACCTACATGTTTATGAATTTAATTAGTTATATGGTTAAATTAATTAGTTATATGGTTACCTTTTAAATGGCAGATTCTGATTCTTATAGTGCTGCAAATCTTGGGCCTTATCTTCAGGATGATATTCTGTCTCTGAACGGGTTGGATTTTAGTTGTGAACGAGTAAGTCCTGTTAGGTCAGTCCCCGAACCAGCTGTCATGGAGACTTCTGCTGTTCCAGAGCCTAAGCCTGCTGCTAAGAAGCCTACGAAGCCTAAATGGCTTAAATTGTAAACCCATTGCAATAGTGAGTACCCACTTTAGCTCTGGTTTCTTTTATTTCTGAACATTCTTAATCAATCTTATCAAATACACTCTTAAACAAACTTGCCTAGATAAGTTTTTTATTGATTATGTTCCACATAATAGTTACGCTAAATACTATAGTGCTCAATTTATAGGCAGAAGCAAAGTTGATGTTATCAGTGTTTTGAGTAATGGCCAAGTTTGAATTATGATCCATGTGAGAGGTCGACATCTATGCTTGGATAAGCCATAGGGCTGCCTTGTGCATAAGGTCGCAGCCATTGCGGTTTCTGGAAGGATCAGGACACAGCCTTGGTCCAGTCAAAGCAAGAAATGTGTTTCACCAACCCCTGGACCTCCAGGCTAGGACGTAGAGTAAGACTCATGAATGGAATTCAGTGTCCTGTTGCCTGTGTTTTGGAGTTCAGCAAGTCAAGGCATTTTATGGACACTCATATAAAAGATCTATTGATAAAAAAAGATGCGTGTAGACGGATATACCACACTGAATTTTGTGAAATGACATTCTGTATCCCATATCTTATATGAAGTTTTTAGGAATTGAAGTGGCAAAGATATGCTTACACGTGTTTCATTTCTTGTGCTTCTGTACTGTGCACAACTAGATCTCATATTTCTCCCTATATTTTTCTTTGTACTGTTACCATATTTATATTTCTGAAAGAAAAAAGTGGTACATATGCCTTGCTGTTGATTTTTGACTTTGATCATTATGATACTAAACTAGGCATTTATAGATTATCATTGGCAATTGTGAGTTTGTAGGTTAAGAGAGTAAATCTGGTCATAGTTGTGAAATCATTTCATCTAAATTTATATTGACCAAGGAAACATCTGATTTCTGCAATATAAGATCGATAGAGAGATTTTTTATAGGATGGAATAAATTGGCATCCCTATGTTTGTGAGTTTGTGTAATCACTACTTTACATTACAATGAGGAGTTGGGAGGTATTTCACAATGAAACCGGCAGGTACATCTGTAAGTTGGTTGTCAATATGTTTCCTTTTTCTTGGTCTACCAATATGAATCCTTTTTACTAATACTATTCTGTAAGTGACATTTTCTTCAGTTAAGTAGTTAACTATGTTCATCCTCTTTTACACCACAAACCAAATTTGTTCAGTCTATTTCCCACTATAGCATTTTAAACTGCAATTCCATTGGTCCTAATGTGTACGGCAATTGCTCTGTTTGAGGGAAAAATATGTATTTTGATGACCAAGTTGAGAAGTTAAGTATCTCACTTGAAAGTTCAAATAACCATTCTGTTCTCTTTAATTTGCTAATAATAGTTGCTCTCTTGTGTCGATCTATGCAAAAGTGAGGTTAAAATAATATTGTGATTGTAGAACATATGTAGGTTGATAGCTAAACTATGTTTTATCTAAGAAACTTGTCTCTAGGTCCCTTGAATTCAACAGGCGACTAGTGGATGCATACAGAAAAAAGATAAACCTTTTCTCAATACAGATATTTTAAGTAAATAGAAAGTGAAAGGAATGAAATATTATGAAAATAATCTATATCAATTCAACTCATCCTGTACATAATTGATTTATAGGTCGAGGCAAAGTCATTCAAATGTGTGCACTTTTACAACTTTTAAGGGACTCAAATACTAATTCTAACATACGGTAAATCTGATGAAGGGAAGAAAATCTTCTCATTATTCTTCCAAATAAAAAATTTCAAAGGTTGTAACTTGGTCAGTTGACGTAAGGTGTCTGTAGGCTCTGCAAGTGTATGTAAAGTCAGTAAGTCTCTAAAAGTATCCTCTCCAACCTTACATGTGTTACTTTTATAAGCCTCAGCAGTCCAATTATGTTATACGAGATAGTGTATTGAACAAAAATTGAAATGAGAGCTTACATTTTCATTAGGTATTTGTATTGTTACTTTTATAAAGCCTCAGCCGTCCAATTATGTTATACGAGATAGTGTATTGAATTTTTTTTTTTAAATGAGAGCTTACATTTTCATTAGGTATTTGTATTTGTATGTATCTCAGAGGGTGTCTGAAATCCAATACATTATGGAAGAAAGCTTGTATGAAGAGAAAAAATAATTCCTTGAGTAGAATCAAACCATGCACCTCCTTTGTAGGAGACCTCATAATACAATAATTATCCTTTTGCTAAGGAACACAAAAATTAGAGATGTATCAACAGTTAATTCTAATTGTGAACGTCCTAATCCATGCATAAAACTTTTATCTTATTGATATATGAAGTATGAAATGAGTGCACCAAGATTCCATGTACAAGATATGGTGCACCTGCTTTAGCTAGGTGTGTATTCAAAGGGAAACCCCCTGATGAAATCATGTAGGCATGTTCACACCGTCCCACACGCTTAGATATATTTGCTTTTGGTTAAAACCAGAATCTTATGGAACACATTTGACATTAAAGGAACTGAATGATAATCCTTTGTATAAATGAAATGGACTCATCATAACAATCTCATGTTTATGCTTGGGGAATATTGAGAAAAACATTTTATCATGCAAGTGATGCGTCAACAACTCTGTTAGATAGATAAAGTTCCATTTGCGACATGTTTTCTTTCTAAGTTTCTATGCTTCACTGTAATGTTATTACAATTTAGTATTCTATTATTATCGGTTTGAAGGTGCTTCCTCCTCTTACCCATTATTTCATTTTGTGAAGAACGAAATGATTATTTTGTGTCAGCTTACTAAAGGTCTTTGCGAATTCCAATTTTTCGTAGCAGGGAGATAGATACATGTTCTTGTTCACCACCGACAGAGGTATCAAGCAACATGGGAGCCCACAGAGTTGGGTATCCAGATTCCAGAAGTTGCCACAGTCATGAAAAATTGTTAAACTGATGAGGATTGCTCCGCAAAATTGATAATTGCATCCAAAGTGCCCTTTTTTTGTAATTGTTAGTCCTTACAGAACTTAATCTGTCAAAGTATATGATCTTAAAGATAATATCCTGTTGCCCTGTATATTGTTCAGATGTTAGAAATTTCAGGATCAGTACATAGTGAGGAAGCTCTCTATTCGCACCGTTATGATTGAAACAACTTTCTTCCCTTGTATCTCTGGTGGCTTATGAATGTGCCTCATTTGAACTTTCCTCTGTAACTCCAAGGTACATGCACAGGCTTCACTGGTTCTGAGCTTACCACTCAGGATATTGAATGACTTGCTAGGTGATGATGAGCCTCATGAGCAGTTCATTCATCTCTTAACAAATTCTATCTGCAAAGTTAGCTGTGTGTGTGTGTATTTCAATAAATGTTATATATAGTGCTGGATGTGAAGAATCTTATTTGAGAGTTTGAAATTTGGTGCGAATTTTAAGTCACAAGCATCCAAAACACTTAATGTACTATTCGCTAATTATAGACGTAGTAAATACAAAAAATTAGACAAAAATACTTTCTCGGATCTTTAAAATTCATATATCATAGGTTTTGCAAATAAATTCAAGCTAAACAATCGAAGGCAAAATTATATATTTTAGTAAGACTATTCGAATTTGTTATCAAATAGGCAAAGAATGAGTGAAAATTGTCATCCGAATATTTTCCTAAGTAATTACATAAATCTGATTTTTATGTATCACAATTCTTAAGATTTTACATTATCGCGTGTGTGTATATATATATGTGTGTGTATATATATACATATGTGTGCATGTGTGCGTGTATATGAAATGTAGGAACTAGGTACCAAGCATGTATTTGGTGCTTGGTAATGAAGTGTCTCATTCTTATCTACTCTGCAACCTATGTAAATGTGGTCTTCCATTTGAGTGAGAGAATAGGAATGAGTCACCTCACTATTAAGCACAAAAACTTATGTCTAGTACCAAGTTTCTCCATATCTATCACACAAACA
>NC_033795.1:22197677-22201231 GCF_001876935.1 Asparagus officinalis
GTTCCCCTCTAAAACGTTGTAAAACTAAAACTTTTGTAAACTTTAGTGGGTAGGAGCTCGTTGTCCACCGGCTTTTTTTTTTGTCTTAATTTGATTTTGCTCTAAGAAATTCATGCTACAAATCAAGATTATCTTGAGATATATGCATTGATTTGAATCACAATACAAATCTCAAAGCAAAATCAAAGATGAAAAAAATGTTGGACATCAAGCTCTTATCCACTAAAGTCAGTGAGAGCTTACTCCTATGATCGATGCATTTAGAATCAAAAAGAACGGACAAAATGTCTCTTTTGAACTTATGCGACACGGCACATACGATTACACCTTTGAGAAGCATATCGATTCGTTAATCAAAATCATCATTTTCAATAACTTAATTATTTATCATTTAAAGAATATATAGATCTCAAAAATTAATAAATACCTAATTACCATTCTCATCCTCAGTTTGAAATTAAAGAAAACCAAGTTAGAATATGACTTGGAAAGCTTAAGGCAGCCGTTGCCGGCAGCTAAAGATCCTATTACGTTGACAAGGCAACTTTCTTTAGAAGGAATATTCTCATGATGTAAGTTTATACTTTAAGATAACTACTCTTATAATGCTTTTTATATTAAGGTATTGCTATAGGCTTCTGGCATCCAGATTTAACGTTTGATTTACGCTCAAATAACTTTGATGTGTTTTAAAATCCAACTACGATGTCAAGATTGAGATTGAGGCAATACATTATTTATTTAGACCCATTCTCATCCTTAATTCTGTGTTGTATGAGTGCCCCCTATCCCAAAACTCTTAAACCATTTTTCAATGTTTGGATATAGAAATAATTTCATTTCGAACTTTCTGTTATTCATTTTTAAGCTTCAGTCATACTTCTGAGCAGGTATTATGAGGATTTACATGTAACTGAAATGTCAAAGTTGAAAATAATTATGTTTCGCTAGTCACAAGGTTTATTACGAAACTCTTGAGTGAAGTAGTTTTTCTTCGTATCAGAGCGCTGGCCTTTTAAGAGGTCCGAGAATCAGGACCGGTCCTAAGCATTCGGGGGCTTTAGGCAAAAACTTGAACAAAAATCCTAAAGGGGCCCTCCTATATTCAAGATTTTTTTTTAAATAAAGTGTTGCACCCATGTAACTTTAGGGCTGCCTATATACCAATGAATGCTATAACTAATTTCAAGGAGCAAACACAATATAGTTCTCCTAAGCTACCCACCTTGGCCAAAGGCCTACAAATCACACCCTAACACTCTCATTCCCAAAACAAGATCAATGAACCAATAGAAGTATCACTTTATAAAACATCTTCTTGCATTTTTTAGATGCAAAATCATTAATTACACTTGTATAATCAAGCTTCTCCACTACATTTTTCTCAATTGACAATATAGCTAAGTCATTCAATCTTTCTTGTGACATAGTTGATCGAAGGTAAGATTTGATCAATTTTAACTTTGAAAAGCTTCTTTCAAAGACATAGTAAAAACAAAGTATTTGGCATACACTCCAAGATCCAATCATCATAAGATAAATCAAAACAGAACAAATACATATAGTAAAGCAGCTTAATTTGAAATGCACTTAGGATGCATTGCATAAAGAACAAACCCATGAATGGAAATTAGCATACAGTTCTGCAGAGATATCTTGAAAAAATATAACAGAAAGTCAACACATGCATAGCAGTTAATTTGCTCATTGTCCCGCTACAGTTGGAGCTTATAATCACACATAAAAAAGTTATAATGTGCAAGCAGCATTAAAAACAGTGTTATGTGCATAATAAAGCACGATGAAAGTTATATACCATCAAAAAATTAGCATATTGTCTACAGATAAATTATGAAGAAACAATGCAATCATTTGATGATAGTGGGGCCCTTGTTTTTTGGGGGCCCTAGGCGAAGGCCTCTCCGGCCTACCCATAGGGCCGGCCCTATCGAGAATCAAGTTCAAAATTTGTTATTGTTGAGGGTGGATATCAAGGACGGAGGTCCTTTAATCCTTCAAATGTCCTGTTCTAGAGTAGGTTGTTCTTTCCTGCACAAATAGCAAATTGTAAGAGGGCGGGGTTGGATTCTCATCTTGTTACTCCGACGATCAAGTCAGTAATATGCTTGAGTGGAGAAGTAACTAAACTGTAAAAATTCTTAAGCACAGTGGACGGAGAAAAAGATCTTACCATATTGTTGGAAATAGTACCATGTTTATAGTGGAGGTAGAATGATAGAATTGTAACTTTGGCCGGATATGGGATGATGGCCACGTCAGATCTTCTTTACAGGTGTCGACCGACGAGTGGAGGAGAGATCACTTTGGTATTTAATGCGAAATGATTGGGGGTGTGCGGTGACGACGTGGTCCGATGTGTCATAAAGACTATTGGGGGCAGAGAAATAATGACACTCATAATGTATTTAATGGTATTTATTGTGAGGTGATTGGTTGTCAGTGCGTGGGAGGGGGCTCGAGGCTCGAGGTATTTCGTCGCCTTTCTACTCGTCCAGTGGTCGAGAAGTACCTGTTGGCCTCTTTGTTTTGATGATGTTTAACAAACAATTTACCACTAATGTTGTTTGTATAGTATTGGTATATTTTTATTTATTATAGAAAAATAACGAGTTGGAGGATGAATGGAATCGAGCCTTAACAATCATATCAAATGGAGGTTGGCGGAATTGTGGAGTGAAGCAACGTCAATTCAAGTTAAAGATCCAATTATAAGCTTCTTCCGCAAAGTTTACCAAGTCATGCTCATTGAAGACCTTCATCAAGCTTGGGTATATTTAGTATAGGTTTATATTATGTGTGTTTAATACTCTAAGCTCAATATCATATACACACACAATATTGAATTTTCTCACAAAATGAACTATTTTGAGAAAACTTTGTGATATTATTTTATTGACCATGTTTACTTTATATTCATGTGTTATAATGTTTATGAAGACATTTCATAAAGTTTCAATATGTGTTTAAACTCTTTTTGTTAAAAACATGTTCTTAACAAATTCATATTCATGCATGTTTTTACAAAATAATGAGTTTTCACAATTAAGAAATGATATTAAAAATTTATTTTTGTAACATGTTTTTTTTCATGTTTATAAACATTTTGCAAAGTTTCATCAAGTTTGGAATTGATTTGTTATGTTTAATGGAATTTACAAAATCATGTTTTTTGTTCGTGCACATGTTCGTGCATGTTTTACAAAATAGATGAGTTTTCATAAATATAAAGTGTTATTTAAGAAATTCTTTCTTTGACATGTTTATCTACATGTTTATAAACTTTTCTCAAAATTTTACTATTTTTGGAGTTGATTTACTGTGCCCAATTGATTTTACAAAATCATGTATGTCAGCAGTTTTTCAGAAACTGTAAATCTGTGTTCAAACATTTATTTCTCTCAACTGGGAAATTATTTTTCAGAAATTCTTTCTCTAACATGTTATTCTACATGTCTAGAACATTCCCACAAAATTTTATAATTTTTGGAGTTCATTTACTATTTTAAATTGATTTTACAAAACAGCTGCGCACT
>NC_033795.1:22201666-22267806 GCF_001876935.1 Asparagus officinalis
TATATTGAGTTTAATTGTTTTATTGATACTCTTTGTTCACACACAACCTATTGAGCTTATTGTATTTACATTCATAATATATTTTGGGTTGGTGAGAGTTGTAACAATTGAGTGTGAGCTTTCATTGTGTTCTCATCCATAGTAGAGAATAAACATTTATTGTATTGAGCCTTATTGTGAGATTCACTTTGTAATACACTTGTACACCGAGAGAAATGTGTGGCGAGAGTCGGGGATCGTCCCAAGAGGAGTGGCGTCGGTTGACGAACCTAGGGAGAGGTTGTAACCGAGCAGTTAAGGGAGACACGTCTAGTTCAACACTTGAGAGAGTGTAGAGTGTGATTGCAAGAGTGTCGATTGTAAAGTTTTCGGTTAGCTAGAAAACCGAGTGTGAGGTGTAAACGCTATTCGGGTGAACGTAGAAAACCCGGTTGTGATAGTGGATTTCTTCCCAGGAGTGGGGAGCAAAGACGTAGGACGGAAGGTCCGAACTCCATGATCATGCACATAACTCTTTGTATATCTATCTTGCAAGAATATATTTGTTAATTAGTTTTAATTGGTATTTAATCGGATTAGATTAGCATAAGACCCTAATCACCCCCCCTCTAGGGTCTAACAATTGGTATCAGAGCTTGGTGCTCTTTGATTTAAGGTCTAACCACCTTGAGTTAAAGATCCAAGTTGTCTTATTTGTGCTAATCTAGTTATGATTACTTTTGTCTTGCTTGCATATATTCACATATATATCATGAATATAAATGTATTTCGTTTAGGCTATGAATCAAATGTTGCTCCTAAATTCATTAATTTCCCCTATGCACAATGGGCTTCTAGATTTAAACTATTTGTTGAATCTAGAAATATTGACTTATGGAAAATTATTGATTGTGCTTATATTGTGCCCACATTGGAGAAATCCAAGTGGAGCGATCATGATAATAAAATGTTTACAATGAACAAGCGTTTGTTAGAATTTTTGCTTAATGCTTTTGACTCATCATTTTCTAACAAATTTGTTCATTTTGATAGTGCTTACAAACTTTGGAAATTTATTGAAGCACATCAAGGGGACTTGGAGGCAATCCGACAAGCTTTGGAGGATTCTTCTTCAAGTTCATGTGGAGCATCATGCACACGGCCACAAGAGGATAACTCTTGTGTAGTAAGCGATTCCGATTTCGATAATGATTTATCTATTGATGAACTCGTTTGTGCATATGAAAGATTATCTCATGCCTATACAAAATTGCGAAATAATTTTATTGATCTTAAAAGCAAGCATGTAGAATTAAAATCCGATCATGAGTTGCTAGTGTCCAAATTTGATGTCATTGAACAAGAAAATACTATGCTTAAAGAAAACAATGACATGCTAAGCTTTGAAAATAAAGAAATAACTTCATCTATTACTAGCTTAATTCATGCTAATAATAATGCCGTGATAGAAGTAGAAATAATTAGAAATGAGTTTAATTCATTTAAATATGATCATGTTTCATCTACTTCTATTTCCAATGCTTGTATGCCTAAAAATGAGTTGGATCATGTTAAAGAACGCATATCATTTTTAGATTCAACCCTTAAAACATGCATTGTAGATAATAAGAAACTTATGGACTTGAGTGCAAAGTCTCGTACTACAACTTCTAAACACGTACACTTTGCACACTTGTATAGCAAAGCTTATAAATGTTCTATTTGCGGTCGTAAATGCCATTTAGCTAAGTTTTTCTATGATGCACATAAATCCTCCAAGACCAATGTTTCTTGTGCATCTCATAAGGCTCCTTCATCACATGCACATGCACATGCACACTCTCATAAAGTTCATCATATGCATGCTCATGTATATTCATGTGATCTTTGTGGTCGTTTTGGTCATTTGGCCAAATATTGTTTTGATTTGAAAAATAAGTCTTATTTGCCAAATGTTTTTAGTATACCACATGTTTTTAAATATGATGTTTGTGGTAGGTTTGGACATCTTGCTAAATTTTATTTTGATTTGCAAAATGCTCCAAATTTGTGGTAGGTTTGGACATCTTGCTAAATTTTATTTTGATTTGCAAAATGCTCCAAATTTGCAATTTGCTCCAAAAAGACCACCTTTGTTTAATGATGTTTCTCATTTGTGCAAAATGCTCCAAATTTGCAATTTGCTCCAAAAAGACCACCTTTGTTTAATGATGTTTCTCATTTGTAAAATAATCTTAAAAGAAAATCTTTATTTGCAAATGATTCCCGTGCACGATCTAATGGTCCACAAAAACAAATAGATCTCTTTCATTGCACAAATTGCAATCAGAAGGATCATTTGAGTAATTTTTGCTTTGACCGTGTTAGTGCACCACATATGCCCAAGAGGGTTCATAACCCTAGGACTTTGAGCTTAAATGATAGGGGTCATATCCCTTACCAATCCGACACCAA
The DNA here is from genome assembly GCF_001876935.1 of Asparagus officinalis. Taxonomy (NCBI): domain Eukaryota; kingdom Viridiplantae; phylum Streptophyta; class Magnoliopsida; order Asparagales; family Asparagaceae; genus Asparagus; species Asparagus officinalis. Next base: position 22,204,100 of record NC_033795.1, read on the forward strand.
GAATGCTTGGGTGCCGAAATGATTTTTCTTTTAACCAAGAATTTTAGTGTTCTTATTTTTCCTTTTCTTGGTTTTGAAAATTATGTTTTAAAATCTTTTGGTTATGAAAATAACTTTTCCTTGATTAATTATTTTGTTTTCATGACTATTAGTTTCGATTTTAAATGAGAGGTTTGTAGTTATATACCCTCCGGATTTATTGGGTGTTTATTCTCAAATCATGTTTACCGGATGCTTAAATGTTTATATGGGTTATTACTAGCTCAAGAGCTAGATATGGTTGCCTCTCATGATTTTTTGAATCAATGATGATTTGGTCTTACGTTTTTGGATTTAAACTTTGATTTATGATTTCTTTTGGTTGATTTGTTTTTATTTGAAAACTTTTTGCATGATTCTCATGTTTCTCTTCTTTTTGATTTCATAAATTTACTTTTACAAATGGTTCTTATGTTCGTTGAAATGAGACACTATGTTCACTTTGATATATTTATATATGTGTGTTCTCATTGTCTTTTTGTATGTGAGTTGTGTTTAGCATATTTTCCATCTATGATTGCTCACATATGTTTGCCATGATCTTTATTGCATATATTCAATATGACATTTTGATAGGGGGAGCTATTCCCTATTCTATGTTTATTTTTATACTCACCTATGCTTATTGATAGGGGGAGCTTTCTCTCTCTTAATTCTTTTGTCCCCTTTTTGATGTTGTCAAAGGGGGAGAAATATTATGAGTATATTCTTTCTTGTTTATATGCATGATACATTATACTTTGTATATTCATTTCCTTTCATGCATATATCCTTTTTGTAAATTGTTTGTCATCATCAAAAAGGGGAAGATTGTTGGCCTCTTTGTTTTGATGATATTTAACAAACAATTTACCACTAATGTTGTTTGTCTAGTATTGGTATATTTTTATTTATTATAGACAAACAACGTGTTGGAGGGAGTTAGAGGATGGATGGAATCGAGCCTTAACGATCATATCAAATGGAGGTTGGCGGAATTGTGGAGTGAAGCAACGTCAATTCAAGTTAAAGATCCAATTACAAGCTTCTTCCGCAAAGTTTACCAAGTCATTCTCATTGAAGACCTTCATCAAGCTTGGATATATTTAGTATAGGTTTATATTATGTGTGTTTAATACTCTAAGCTCAATATCATATACACACACAATATTGAATTTTCTCACAAAATGAGCTATTTTGAGAAAACTTTGTGATATTATTTTATTGACCATGTTTACTTTATATTCATGTGTTATAATGTTTATGAAGACATTTCATAAAGTTTCAATATGCGTTTAAACTCTTTTTGTCAAAAACATGTTCTTAACAAATTCATATTCATGCATGTTTTTACAAAATAATGAGTTTTCACAATTGAGAAATGAAAATTGAAAAATTATTTTTGTAACATGTTTGTTTTCATGTTTATAAACATTTTGCAAAGTTTCATCAAGTTTGGAATTGATTTGTTATGTTTAATGGAATTTACAAAATCATGTTTTTGTTCGTGCACATGTTCGTGCATATTTTACAAAACAGATGAGTTTTCATAAATGGGAAGCCTGGTATTCAATAAATTCTTTCTTTGACATGTTTATCTACATGTTTAGAAACTTCCCTCAAAATTTTTACTATTTTTGGAGTTGATTTACTATGCCCAATTGATTTTACAAAATCGTGTATGTCAGCAGTTTTTCAGAAACTGTAAATCTGTGTTCAAATATGATTTCTCTCATGGCGAAATTATTTTTCAGAATTCTTTCTCTAACATGTTATTCTACATGTCTATAACCTTTCCACAAAATTTTATATTTTTTGGATCTGTTTTACTATTTTTAATTATTTTTATAAAGTTGATAATGGAGTGCTACAGTACCCCGTCCGACCGATTACGGGAGCTCGAACCGGCCAAAAACTGCTCTGGGACCGTTTAGCTCTCCCCAGCTTATGCTATATGCTCACGGTCGACTGCACAGGTCGACTGAAGTTACTGTAGCAGCCGACCGTTACCCAGTAATGACTAGTTGCTAATTTTTTTTAATGGTTTTTTGGGGTTGGTTTCTTCAAGCCTATATATACTCCTTTGCCATAACTTTTTTCTATCATCCAAGAGAGTTTTTAACCAAATTTAAAAGAGTTTTAACAATAGTTTTAGTTTGGTTTAAGTGTGTTTAAGAAGCTTTTAAGCATTTGGAAGTTTGAGTTTGAGAAATCAATTTCACAAGAGCTTGAGGAGATCATCTATTGGTGTTTGGGCATCCAACTATTCTCCTTCTACCTCTTGATCTATTGAGAAGTTTTCTAACTCTTTTCTCTAGTAATTTTATTATTAATTTTCATATTCTTATTATTGCTAGTTTGCTATTTGAGTTATATTTGATTTTATCTCATTGTTACACACACCCACTTGAGCTTATTGTATTTACATTCAAAATATATTTTGGGTTGGTGAGAGTTGTAACAATTGAGTGTGAGCTTTCATTGTGTTCTCATCCATAGTAGAGAATAAACATTTATTGTATTGAGCCTTATTGTGAGATTCACTTTGTAATACACTTGTACACCGAGAGAAATGTGTGGCGAGAGTCGAGGATCGTCCCAAGAGATTGTGTTTTCATCCATAGTAGAGAATAAACATTTATTGTATTGAGCCTTATTGTGAGATTCACTTTGTAATACACTTGTACACCGAGAGAAATGTGTGGCGAGAGTCGAGGATCGTCCCAAGAGGAGTGGCGTCGGTTGACGAACCTAGGGAGAGGTTGTAACCGAGCACTTGAGGGAGACACGTCTAGTTCAACACTTGAGAGAGTGTAGAGTGTGATTGCAAGAGTGTCGATTGTAAAGTTTTCGGTTAGCTAGAAAACCGAGTGTGAGGTGTAAACGCTATTCGGGTGAACGTAGAAAACCCGGTTGTGATAGTGGATTTCTCCCCGGGAGTGGGGAGCGGAGACGTAGGACGGAAGGTCCGAACTCCGTGATCATATAGTGTGTTTGAGTGTGCTTTGGCATTCATTTATATTCATGCTCATATCTTATATCGCCATTGTCCATAGCTCTTTATTTATATAATCCACTATCTAGTTCATATTGTTTACCCTTGTGTTAGTTTCATATCCTTGCATATATCATATCGTATATCTCTTTGGTAGGATATATTATCTTGTGTTAGTTTATATATCCTTACATATATATTTTTATCATATAGGATATATCTCTTTGTTGTTCATATTGCTTATCCTAGCTTATAAATATTGTTGTATTTCATACTTGCTAGGATAACTTATTAATTAATTTTAATTAGCATTTAAATCGGATTAGATTAGCATAAGACCCTAATCACCACCCCCCCTCTAGGGTCTAATAGTACCGTCCTTTGAGTCGCCTTCGTAAGATGTCGGCCGAATGGCTGGTTGAGTAGGTCGATCAAGGAGTTGACCTAGCTAGGGGTCGATATGTAACGTCATTTGAATCGTCCTCATGAGATGTTGGCGTGTCGAGTCGTCTGAGCTGGGTTTTGGATTATTTTGAAGTGCTGGCTCGATTACGCTTAATGTGAGACACTTGTCTGTCCATGATTGGAGATTACTTTTTAGCAATAAAATGACTATAACAGTTAGAAAAATGATTTAAAGACCCAAAATATAGGACCAAGGGAGGGGACAGGTGAGGTGTCCCCTCCCTATTGCATAATGAGTTGGCCATGCCAACTCATGCCAACTCATTATGCAATAGGGAGGGGACACCTCACCTGTCCCCTCCTTTGGTCCCATATTTTGGGTCCCCGTAGCGGCACTCTATTAAGAATTTACGCATGAGGTAGAGTCCATTCTTATTTATTTCTCAATCTATGCAAGAAATGTTAAAAATAAAAAATAAAAAGATTTTACTATATGATAAGTTGTAAACAAAAGTTATAAAGACAGCTGAGTGTTCTAATTCATTCTCTTATAAACATTTCAATGCAGGTGAACATCATTTTCTGTTGAAACTTGTGCCTCACTAATTCTAATTAATTATGGACTCCAAAGCTACTTGGACCCTATTGGACATTGTGATATGCTGTTAATAATTGAGTCCTATTAAAAATTTGGGTCTTGTGCGTGCGAACTTATTCAAGTCCGACTCGGCTCGGGAAAATGAATAAGCGGTCAGGATTCGCCAAGGAATAAAAAAATTAGTTGAAGGGCTTTTAATATACTGAAAAAGCCTTGGTGTGCACCCATCATTATGTTTTTCTTGGTAAGAGTTCAGAGAGAGTTGAACTTTGAGTTCTTTTTGTATTTTCTTTTTTCTATAGTGAAATTTTTCCGATGGTTAATACCGTAAATTAGATGAACCATATAAATTTATATGTTTAGAATTGCTTATAATTTATTCTTGTGCTTGTGCTTGTTCTTCGCAATTGTTTCTTTTCGATTGTGCACTTGTTCTAACAAATTGGTGCCAAAGCTCCGGTTTTTTATTTGTTTGGTGCACATGGAAGATGTCTGCGAGATACAAGATTGAGAAGTTTTACCATGATATCAATTTTAATATTTAGCAAATGAAGATGTGAGCTACTCTTGTTTAGCAAGAATTACAGAAGGCTTTGTTAGGAAAGAGAAGATGGCGACATCAGTGACAGATGATGAAAATTTTTGAGATGAATGAAAAGACATTAACTTCAATCCAATTGTGCTTGTCCAATGAGGTTCTTTGGAAAGTCGTGCATGAGAAGACCGTAGCAAGCCTATAGCTCAAATTTGAATCTCTTTACATAATAAAAATCCTCGCCAACTGATTGGACTTGAAATAAAGATTGTTTATGCTTCATATGATAGTTATTAAATCACATATTGATGAATTTAGTTCTATTATTATGGATTTGGAGAATGGAGATGTAAAGATAGAAGATGAACATTAGACTGTATTATTGTTATGTTTGTTACTGCCCCATTACAAACACTTTAGGAAAACCATGATATATGTTGGAGAATCTATCTTCATGGAAGATGTGAAATGATCTTTATAATCAAAAGAGTTGATGGACAAGAGTTGATCGAATCCGGTGATGGTAAAGTTGAAGCCTTACATATTTGAGACATAAACATGGAGAGTGGTTCTAATGGTAAAATCAAGTCCATATCAAATTCGAAGGCTAAGAGTAAATTCTGTACTATTGCAAGAAGAAGAGCATGTCATGAATAAGTGTTGGAAGCTTCCAAACAAAGATAAAAAGAAAAACCAAAGCAAAGAAAATTTTGCAGAGGCTAGCATTGTCGTGGATGATTCTTATTGTTTTGTTCTCTTGGCTACAAATTTAGGAAAATCAAAGGATGGTTGGATTTTAGACTTTGGTTATACTTATCATATGTGCCCTAATAGAAATTGGTTTTCCACCTATGAATCAGTTGAAGGTGGAGTAGTTCTTATGGGTGCTTTGTGTATTTTGTATTGTAATTAATGCAAACTACAACAAAAAGAATACAATTATATAAGGGAAAAATTTACATTTCATAGAGTTCTTTTCTGTATCCCGATAGAGTATTGATCTTGTTTTCAGTTGATGATTCGACTAAGACGATGAGTCTCTTGCTGTTTATCTCTGATTTGGTTGCTTGAAGATAGCTCAGTCTTCTCTTGGAATAGAATATCGGAAAGAAAAGAGAAAATATTAATTTTGTGCGTGTATAGGGTGTTCGATCTCTCAGTTGATGACCCCCTAAACGACTAATCTTCTCCCTCTCTTATAGGCTAAGAAAAAGGAAGAGAATTAATTACCTTTAATTATGGATTAAGTGACCATTAAAGTAGAAGATAATTGGGAGCAGTTATTCTCTTGAGAATAACTCTCAAACACATGATTGGAGAAGTTTGCTAATTAATTAATTGGTGAAGCTCTAAAAGTGTTTGGCCGAGGCTCAGTTGGATGCGGATGAGCCATCACTTCTGAATCGTTAGTGACATGGCCCACATGGGTAGTTACAGGTGAAGTTCACTGTAATCAAATAGCAAACTTTGTGTGGCTCATTTTTGACTCGTTTGGATTGAGCCGAAGTGGGTTGTATGGCGTCGTTCACATGCTTGTTTGAGCGAGCTTCACTATAGTCTGTTATGGGCTTGACTTTGGGCCCATTTGAAGTGTTTAGCTCATGGATGTTCACTTCTTGGATCCAAGCTGAACAATGACCTAGATAGAATATATTTAACCATATAAGACTCTCCCCAATGTTTTTAAGATCTTGCATTTGACTTGTAGCGATGATTGAAATACTTTGGGTAATAGCTAGAGGTGTACTATTGAACATAACTTGAGTCGTCTTGTTTGGGTTAAAAATTATCTTTAATCTATTGGTTGTCAGAAGTATACTGTTAAACATGGATTTCTTTACTTTAGACTTGTGTTGAAGGCTCAATGATGCCGGTACTCATCCAATTTTATGTTTGGAATGAAGTTTTCTTGCCATATTATTGGGGAGAAGTCAAGAAATCAGTGAAGTTTGATTGATTCTGGATTTCGGCAAGATTAGTTTTACTTTGAGTTGTGTAGGTAAAGTTCTTTGATTAGCGATATTCACTAGCTGGTGATGATCATTGATATTATGCCTTTAGATTCATGCCATGATCTGTGGATGAGATCTCTTGGTCAAAGATTCACAAGATCTGCAGTAGATTTTACTGAGTTTTAGTCTAAGATTTAGCCTCTTTGTTCAGTCCAATCACATCTCAAAAGATGTGATTTTTTTTAGAAGTTTTGGATTTAGAAAATGCTATAAATAGCTCTATTTCTTTCTATATTTTTCATCTCCATCTTCTCAATGTCTAAATCTTTGTAGATTGGAGATGCTCCTCAATAGAGGAGCTAAAATAAAACAGCTCCAACAAGAGCTTGCTCAAGCAAGGGACAATCAAGCGGATGAATTTTGCATACTTCGTCGACTAGTATCGTTGTTGACTGAGAAGGCCAAGCTTAAGCATATCGTCAAGAATCAATCGAAGGTTTGGGGTGAGTTGAATCTCAATAGAGATGCTTGGAGGTTCAAGTGTCATGCTCTGCGTACGACCGTTCGACGATTGAGATGGTGGCTGAAGAAGGACCCATGGAGCTCCACAAGCATGACTCTGATAGTGAATAGGTTTCACGAATGTGAACCTAAAACATAATTAGATGTTGTTTGGCCGACTCAAGCCCGACGTCAGATTTTATTTGCAGCTAGCGCTTCTTCCTCTTGATATGTTCCAATTTGGAGCAACATGCCATTGAATGATCGACAATACAAAGTCTACATAGCAAAATTATAGAAAAAGTGTGAAACTCTTTTTTGGATAGAGATTATGTGCTTTGGAATAGATGTTGTATTCCGTGCTAGATATAATCAATGATCAGGAAATGATAGTTGTTATAACCCCTACATGCTAAATATTAATCTCCTAAGAGAGGTCAACAAATGTCTTACACTTTGCCTAACTAAACTAATTCACAAGAAGGATAATATCCGACTTGGCATGACTGACTTGATTGGACGACATCTCGTGTAACTGAGTAAAAAAGGCAGTACTACTTGATAACCTCTCAGTTGACCACCAGTGATATGACTCAGCCCACTAATCAGCTAACATCTTGCGTAACATAGTCAAAAAATGATACTTCTCATCCCTGGGCCTGAGGAGTCAAAAGATGAAAGTTACATTGAACCCCTCGCCAGCCAACTACTCTCACATTAACTATCCTGAAATCATCAATACCCTAGCCACTATAGTCTTTGTGACTCATCAGACCCAGTCAACACCAAGCACTTGCTGTCATTCCCATAATAAATTATCAGGCGACTCACCTCATTTAGCAACCGACACATAGCACATGTCTGTCGACTCAGCTGCTTAGCTAGACTTGGCCCAAGTTACCTTCTTGCCCCTCAACCCCATTATTAAAGGAGCAGCACTGCATGAGGTAACTCTTTCTGGCCCTTTTTAGGTAATGAAGCACTAACCATATTACTTCTCCACTCAAGCCTAAATACTGACTTGATCGTCGGAGGAACAACTGGAAAACTCAACTCCGTCTTCTTACGAGTTCCTTCATGTGCAGGAAAGAACAACAAGCTCCAGAACCATTCATTAGGAGGAGTTAGAGGACCCTAATTACTCTATAAACTTTTAGATAAACCCCTATTTGATACCTGACATCAGCACTAATCATTAGATTTGAAGTGAGTTGGCATGATATGCACTTGTAGACGGTAAAAAATACCTCTGTGAGCCTACGGGAAATTCGCCTGTAAGAAGTCACCTGCACAATTCCCTAGCGCCTGAGCCGCATGGTCGTCAAATGTGCTCGGCTTTAGATTCGCCTGAATGATCGGCTCGCCTGCACGAGTTGAGATCAATTGGAATAGCGGAAATTCGCCTTTCACGCAACTCGCCTGCCCGAGTCCAAAGTCGAATCCGCCTGCAAACCTCAAGGCCACCCGTATCCACTACCCCACGTGCTGAGATGGGCCTTATCATTGATATTATGCCTTTAGATTCATGCCATGATCTGTGGATGAGATCTCTTGGTCAAAGATTCACAAGATCTGCAGTAGATTTTACTGAGTTTTAGTCTAAGATTTAGCCTCTTTGTTCAGTCCAATCACATCTCAAAAGATGTGATTTTTTTTAGAAGTTTTGGATTTAGAAAATGCTATAAATAGCTCTATTTCTTTCTATATTTTTCATCTCCATCTTCTCAATGTCTAAATCTTTGTAGATTGGAGATGCTCCTCAATAGAGGAGCTAAAATAAAACAGCTCCAACAAGAGCTTGCTCAAGCAAGGGACAATCAAGCGGATGAATTTTGCATACTTCGTCGACTAGTATCGTTGTTGACTGAGAAGGCCAAGCTTAAGCATATCGTCAAGAATCAATCGAAGGTTTGGGGTGAGTTGAATCTCAATAGAGATGCTTGGAGGTTCAAGTGTCATGCTCTGCGTACGACCGTTCGACGATTGAGATGGTGGCTGAAGAAGGACCCATGGAGCTCCACAAGCATGACTCTGATAGTGAATAGGTTTCACGAATGTGAACCTAAAACATAATTAGATGTTGTTTGGCCGACTCAAGCCCGACGTCAGATTTTATTTGCAGCTAGCGCTTCTTCCTCTTGATATGTTCCAATTTGGAGCAACATGCCATTGAATGATCGACAATACAAAGTCTACATAGCAAAATTATAGAAAAAGTGTGAAACTCTTTTTTGGATAGAGATTATGTGCTTTGGAATAGATGTTGTATTCCGTGCTAGATATAATCAATGATCAGGAAATGATAGTTGTTATAACCCCTACATGCTAAATATTAATCTCCTAAGAGAGGTCAACAAATGTCTTACACTTTGCCTAACTAAACTAATTCACAAGAAGGATAATATCCGACTTGGCATGACTGACTTGATTGGACGACATCTCGTGTAACTGAGTAAAAAAGGCAGTACTACTTGATAACCTCTCAGTTGACCACCAGTGATATGACTCAGCCCACTAATCAGCTAACATCTTGCGTAACATAGTCAAAAAATGATACTTCTCATCCCTGGGCCTGAGGAGTCAAAAGATGAAAGTTACATTGAACCCCTCGCCAGCCAACTACTCTCACATTAACTATCCTGAAATCATCAATACCCTAGCCACTATAGTCTTTGTGACTCATCAGACCCAGTCAACACCAAGCACTTGCTGTCATTCCCATAATAAATTATCAGGCGACTCACCTCATTTAGCAACCGACACATAGCACATGTCTGTCGACTCAGCTGCTTAGCTAGACTTGGCCCAAGTTACCTTCTTGCCCCTCAACCCCATTATTAAAGGAGCAGCACTGCATGAGGTAACTCTTTCTGGCCCTTTTTAGGTAATGAAGCACTAACCATATTACTTCTCCACTCAAGCCTAAATACTGACTTGATCGTCGGAGGAACAACTGGAAAACTCAACTCCGTCTTCTTACGAGTTCCTTCATGTGCAGGAAAGAACAACAAGCTCCAGAACCATTCATTAGGAGGAGTTAGAGGACCCTAATTACTCTATAAACTTTTAGATAAACCCCTATTTGATACCTGACATCAGCACTAATCATTAGATTTGAAGTGAGTTGGCATGATATGCACTTGTAGACGGTAAAAAATACCTCTGTGAGCCTACGGGAAATTCGCCTGTAAGAAGTCACCTGCACAATTCCCTAGCGCCTGAGCCGCATGGTCGTCAAATGTGCTCGGCTTTAGATTCGCCTGAATGATCGGCTCGCCTGCACGAGTTGAGATCAATTGGAATAGCGGAAATTCGCCTTTCACGCAACTCGCCTGCCCGAGTCCAAAGTCGAATCCGCCTGCAAACCTCAAGGCCACCCGTATCCACTACCCCACGTGCTGAGATGGGCCTCCCCATCTCTCTCGACCCGAAGGGAGAGGGCACAGTACTCTAAGACCGTCAAGCGGCCGCTCACAGTACGTACAGTACGACTAGACAGGTGTCGAGTCGACCTGAGCATTCATAAATGCGACTCGCATCGGCTGTCTGAGTCAGGAGACGGATCCGCCAGCATTCGGCGAACTGTCCAAACCCACTCGAGTGCCAGGAACATGCTTTCCCGCCCTCTATTGGCCTGAAGAGCAGAAGACACGCAATACCCCATGGAACCCGACCGAATAGCCGTCGCCATACATGTTACAATGATGCCCAGACAGTGTCAAAGCAGCCTGCACCCTCATAAATGCGGCTCACCTCAGTTGTCCAGGTGAAGGGACGAGAGCCGCCAACGCTCGGTGGTTGGTCAGATCTACGCAAGCATCTGACAGCCGTTGTCACACATACGAGGAGGGGCTTTCCCACTCTTACGTAACGTGATACAGAGCACAGCTCTTCGAATGACCATTGACGGTACGAATGAACAGCAGGATATCTCCGAACAACGTATGGTCACATCCCATAATTCAAGGAGTAGTCAAGCTGTCCTTCTTCCATTTAAAAGCCTCTTCCAGCAAACTTTAAAAGAGGTCGAAAAACTTGGAGAAAAGCAGTTGAGACCAAGCTGTTCGCATAATCCTTGCATCACAGCACCACTGCCTAGTTCTGAGCTCCGATCGCCGGCGAACTAAGCAGACTCGAACTCTATCGACTCGAGCTTCTACTGTGTACTAAAGCTCTCCAACAACCTCGATCGAACGGTCCAAGAGAAGCAGACTCGACACAAGCATCGAGCGAAGCGTCCTATAGCCACCTAAAGTCCCCACACAAAACAAAGAGGGCATTCCCTCTGCTTCTGTTGTAAACATTTGATTATTAGTTTGTAATAAGCTTTCTTATTAATACAAACAAAACTCCCTATTTTCGGGAAATCAAATTTACACCCTACAGCACTTCGTTAGCTTTCACGATTTGCTCTGAGGAGCATAATTGATGGCTAGCCACTGTAATGTACCTAGTAGACTTAGGAGTCAAGACAAGAATGGCTGCAAGAGACGCCAAAACATACGCATGAGCATTTTCAAGACGGACTACATAACTGATGTAAAAGACTTTGAATGAATGAGCAAGTTTCATTGCGGCTTCATGGTAGGTATAAGGTTATTGTGGCGACCTCAAATTCTCCTTTAATTTGATTGATGATCGATTAAGAATCACCGTAGGCTTTAAGGTATTTGATACCTATATCTTGAGCAAATTGCAGACCAATTATGAGGGAATTATACTTAGCCATGTTATTAGAGCGTGGTTTGGTCAATGAATAAGCTCGAGGGAGGACATGTCCGTAGGGATAAATAAGCACTAACCTCACTTTTGCGACAATTGCTCTTTTGTGGTTGCTTCACGCACCGTTAAAGTAAAGTTACCACATCAGGTGATTTGAGACAATATTGGACTTGAAGATCTCTCTGGATGTCTTTGAGGTACTTAGAAAAATCGGGGATGGGATGATCTACCAAGAAGTCGGCTATTGTTTGGTCTTTAATTGCTTTCTGTGGTACACATATCATGTCGTACTACGAAAGCAGTATTGGCCATTTGGCTAACCTAGAGTTCAGCGATGTAGGTTTTATCATAAGTATACTTAGATGATTGACTCTTGAAATGACGTGGATGGATTACTAGTCAGGTAATATCACATCTTTTAGACCGCGAAAACTAATGCTAGACATTCTTTTTTGACTAAATTGTAGCGATGCTCAAAACCAATCATAGTCTAACTAAGATAATAAATAGCTTACTTATAGCCATCATTATTCTTTTAAGCAAGAAGTGCTCTGAGAGAATGATCCGGAGCCTTGACGTGGATCAAAAAAAGTTTACCTGATACTAATGGGCTAGGATAGGCGGCTTTGCCAGATAGTTCTTAATCTCGTCAAATGTTTTTTGACAAGTGTCTTCCCAAACGAACGAAACACCCTTTTTCATCAACCTCTGGAATGGTTGGAGTTTTCCGAATAGATTGGATATAAACCTACGGATATAAGTTAGTCCCCCTTGCAAGCCTCTAAGTTATTTGAGATTTCTTAGAGGTGTCATCTCTTGGATGACTTTCACTTTTTCGAGGTTGACATTTTTTTTCTTTGGATGTTAATATAAATCCTAGGAATATGCCTTATGATAACCCTAGGAAAGACTTAGTTGGGTTCAACTTGAGCTTTTCTCATGATTTGGACCATCATTCTCAAGTCATTGACATGATCTTACTTGTGACGACTCTTGGTTGTAAAGTCATCAATGTAGAAATCCACCATTTTTCATAAATGCTCACTGAAGATTGAGTTCATCACGCGTTGATAGTTTTCTCTAGCATTTTTAGACTAAAGGGCATGATGCGGCATAAACATGTACCAAAAATATTGCAAGTGCATAACCGTGTCAAGTTATAGTATAAAAAGTTATTGATCCCACGAGGAATGTGTTTTATAGGAGAAAATATAAATTCGGTTCTTATGTTGTGTGCGTGACAAATAGGAGTGAAGAATAATTGTGATTTTTGGAGAGATAGAGAGAATGAAAATGATTATGCAAATGAATATATTTGACAGTGGAAGTGATAAAAAAATAAATGTGATCAACAAGGCATGAAGGAAAAATCAAGAAACAAATAAAAATCAAGAATGAAAAATAAAATTTAAAAAAGTAAAGATGATGGATTCAATTAAAGATATGGGTAATCTAAAATTGAACTCACTTCTTAGAAAAGGGTAATTCCCTAGAGGGTTCTAGCCTAAAGGCGAATCAAGAAAAATAAAAATAAACAAAAAAAAAACTAAACCCAAGAGGGTTCTAGCTTCAAGGTGAATAGTATAAGAAATTAAAATCTAACTATAAAATAAATTATAAAATCTAAACTACAAAATAAATTATAAAATCTAAACTACAAAATAAATTACAAGAATTAAATGCAAGAAAATAAATCTACTCTATAAGAATGAAATAAATCTAATCTATAAGCATGAAATAAATCTAAGACAAGAGGGTTCTAGCCTCTTGGCTATTTAAACAAGAAAATAAAATCTAATTACAAGCATAAAAATAAATCTAAACTAATAAGCAATAAAAAAGAAATAAGAAAAACAAACCTTCAAATTAATCTCCATCTTCATCTTCATCTTCATCTTCATCATCCAACAAAGAGAAGAAAAGAAAAATTTAAAGTGGTGAAAAAAAATTCTTTTATTAATTGTAACAAAAAGTTACAAATTTGAAAGACCTTCTCAATTAAGAGTAGCCCTCTTTTCCAAAAGGAGTTACAAAATTTTTTACACCCCTAACTCCTCACTTTCTACCCCTATTTATAGTAAATATCAGTGAATAAGAGCCATTGGATTGAATCCTTATCCAAAACTATCAAAAATCAGTCATTGATCTGTAACTGACTCGTCAGTATCGATGCCAGCATCGATGCTGACATCGATGTCTAATCAAAAATCTATCTTTGCAGATGGCTTCGTCTCATTGAGATAGGCGATTTTTATATATTATATGTTAAATTCTGCCTTCCGGATTGAGAGATATCATCGTTTCTTTGTGGTCAATTGAATACATTTTATTTTCATATTTGATTTTTTTTATTTTCTCTGGCTTCTACAAGCTACTCGGCTTGATTCTGGGCTTAGGATTTTTGGCTCTTGTTTGTGTTCTTCATTTAATTCATGAGCTTTTATTGAGAGATGAGATTTTTGGGATTTATTCTTCATTAACCCGCAATTAAAGATAAAAATAATTATTAGTGATATATTTATTCATTAAAAATAGATAATGAGGGTATAAAATTATAATAAAATATGATTATCAGGTTATCATCGTGGCCCAATGGTATTTTAAAAGTTGTATGCTTCTGATCATCTGGATGCACCTTGATTTAATTGTATCCAGAAAATCAATTCATAAATAACATCCTCTCAAACCTGCATGTATTATCAACCATGACATCTGTGATAGGAAGAGAGAATTTGTTCTTTGGCTAAGCAAGATTAAGATCCTTGAAGTCAATACAAATTTGTATTTTGCCATACTTTTTTGTTACCACGATGATGTTGGCTAGCCAATCTGGATATTTTTTTCACGGATGAATCTATATTCAATAAGTTTATGAATTTCTTTCTCAATCTGATTCATCAACTCAGGACATAAGCGTATTATTATTGCTTGACTGGCTTAACGTTGGGGTTAATGTTAAGGTAATGTATATCCACATTAGGATCCAACCCAAGCATGTCTTCGTAATTCCAGACGAAGACGTCAATGCACTCTTGTAGGAGATTTATGAGTTCTTCTTTCTTAGTGAGTGATAAACTCTCGTTGATGAAGATGGGTTTGGAATTGACTTCATCGCCTATGTTAATTTGGACCACCCTATCTTCAGTGGGTGATTCGCTAATTTGAAAGTTTGTGACTCCTACTATTTTTCAAGATGTTTCACCTAGGGATCATTTTCAGGATCTTCAAACACTTTGGATTCATCAAGTTCTATGGTTAAACCATATGAACCATGTTAACCATGAATTCATCGAATATGGCTCTAATGCTAATGTCGTAATGCTAGATGGATATATCTGAAGAGCTACTTAAGAAATCATACAAGGTTGGTCCTATTTGTGAGTTGGCTTTTGGGGAAATGTACCCAAGTTCGCATTTAGTTTGATTATAATAATCAAAGGCCTGTCCTTTTTGTACAAAGGGGATTAGAGGAACTCTCGGTTCTTGATTAAAATTTAATTCTTATCTTAGAGCAAAGTCGTACCCATTTTTTTCATTATATGTTAAGATTGCTGGCTGTAGTGAGAGAACTCTGGAACTCCTTAGGCTTCCTTATCCAAACTTAATAAGTATGGTCGCAGCTCGACCTTTTCAAAGGCAATAAGAATTTGAGCACCTCCTTTAGCTTGAACCATAAAGGTAGTATCTTTTGAGTCATCTAGCTGTTGATGAGTCATTTAAGACTCATTTATGGACATGTACAAAGTTGGTTCTAAAGCTAGTCTAGACAACAAAGTTTTAACTCTTGAGCTTGTATACTTAGAGTCTAAAGAGTAGTCATAAGAAAACTAAATTTTATCATTAAAGATCCAGTCGTCTTGATTTTTGGCTAATTGGTCAGCACGTAGTTCTTCGAGGATAATTACAAGGACCCTATTTCCCAGATCGGATCATCATTGAGATCTATTTCATTGTCCACTTCATTACCATCGTCTTCATCATTAGGAAGAGAAATTTCAATTGTATGATTGTCATCATCCAAAAGAGATTCTTTACAGTAATTCTTTACCCACTAAAAGAGATATTTTTAACATCAACCTTTTGTAGAACCTCCTGCTCATCGATATACTTAAAGTATTAATGAAGTATTGGTGGGATGATCATGTTGGAGTGGATCCAAAGTCATCCAAGGAGCAGGTTGTAAGGTGTTTCAACGTTGATGACATAACAAGTCAATTCCATTTTTAAATCGCCAATCTGATATTTAAGTCGGATCTTCCCAAGAGATCGGCTACTATTAGAGTTGAGGTTAAAGATGGTGACGGTAGTCTTTGAGAGCTTGTGAAGGAGAATACCTAGAAAGCTCAAGAGTCTTCATGGGATTATCCTCAAAGCAAATCCAGGGTCGATGTAAATTGTCTCGACCTTTGCACGATATAGTAAAGGGCAGTTGTGATGATGGTCTTTGATGAGAATATTATCTGAAGTGAAGGTGATACAATGTGTATGTCGTTGACATTGGTATCACTGCTTGTGTTCTTCCTCCTTGAGTGACTCGGACATATAGGTGAGGAACGCCTCATTGTTATTGTTTCCTTAGACAGATATAGAAGTTTGAACAAGGTTATATGAGCTGGGATATTAGCTAACTGACCATGATATCATATCAAAATGGGACTTTAGGATCATTCGAGGGATGCTGCAATGCCTTATCAAACCAAGTCTCTTTTTGTTTGGTCAGTTCGAGTTGCTTGAAGGGTACTGGCTGATCATAGTTCTTCAAATGGTCTCGGTCGAACCTTGCCCCCATCATGACAATTTTTTCTTCCTCTGAGTCAATGAGTGAAGAGACTCGTAGATATTCCTCTCCAATGATTGTGGAGATGACATTGCAAGACATTATCTTGTGTTTGCCCTTTGACTTGGACTTTGGAAGAATCCAATATTCATCTTGAAGAAGGTTGGGATATACCCACATTATTTTTCCTCTTGTCGTAGTAACAGGAACCAAGTCTTGGCCTTGTTGGTTTTATTGATCATGATTGACCACTTCCACCATTATAGTGGGAATGGGGACAACTCCGTCTTGTACCTAGATTTTCAGCATGAAGCCAAATTGAAGACTCACCATATTAATAGTGAGTTTCTTATGCTTAGACTTGAGGTTGAGGATCCCTGACTTGACAAAGATTTGTATGTTATCTCTAAGGATATAGTAGTTCTTTGTTAGGTGTTCCAGCATTCTATAGTAAAGACATCACTTGTGATCATTAGTTTTTCTAATCTCTTCAAGGCGTTAGGCTTCAGGAAGCTTTATCTGATTGCCTTTACTTAGGATATGGAAGATAGCCACCATATGCTTGTCCTTGAAGGAGTAGTTATGCTAAACATTCTTCCTTAGCTCTAACTTTTGGATGTCAGGTTTTTTTGATCTCAATTGTGAAGTCTTTTTGGCTTTCAATTAGGAGGACTGTCCTTGTTTGCCTTTGATCCCCTAGAATTTGATACGAGGTTTGAACTTGTTGAACCTTTCTGATAATTTTTTTGCTATCTCGGCTTACTCCATTAAGTCCTTACATGTATAGGCCGTGACAGCACCTATATGAGCTTCTACTCGACCAACGAAATTATACCGATGGATTTATAGTAGCATCGGTAGTGCGTCGATATTCTACATGTATAGGCCATTGAGTCAGATTTTAGGAGGCTTGATCTAGCTATCCGTCCCGCACTAGGGTGCGATGAGGCTCGTGAGACGTATTTCTAGGATACCTATTTGGTATTCCATCTCGCACTCATGTTACGCACTAAGATTACGATGAGACTAATGAGCCGTGTACATAGTTCAGGATACCTACAGGGTAGTCTGTTGCATTGAGATAATTACTTGATAACCTAAGTATGGCAGATGTAGATTATGAATACGACCTACCACTGAGCTATATGACCGGGATACGTTGCTTTTGAAAGTATACAAAATTATGTGTTGGTATTTTATTCTATCTCCCCAGTGATAGTGGAAGATATTATAAATATGATGTGTTGATGTCTTATTTCTTTTATTGCTTTCTTTATTTTTTAGTTGGAATCAATAATTAGAGATTCACAACTTGAGACATATGGTATATATATGGGGGTTTTCTTATTTGGATTATTTCGCTCGACGTACCAGTTTCGTGTTATAGATTTCTAATTATTGGTTTCATTAGATTATCTTTTCTTAGTTCAGTATTAATGTTTAGATATCTACAATTTGAGATTTATGGTATATACATGAGGGTTTCCTTATTTGGATTATTTTGCTTGACGTACTACATCTCGTGTTGTCGGTTTCTAAATGTTAATCCCACTTAGATACGGAGAAAATGAATCTAGATAGACTATGCTTAATAGATAGAGGCTTCACTCCATCTAGCAGCTCTTCCCATGGGAGCGGATGGAGGTAATCTTACTGTAGTGCTCTGACGCTCTTGTTATTGTTCTTTTTTTTTAAAATTACTTTTTAGGTAGTTCGGAGTTTCAAAGAGCCACAGGGTGACGGAGTTCTGGCATAGTTGCCATCGCGTATTTTTACTTGTAGAGACTTCACTATAGTTTTGAGTTTCATTCAGACATTAGAGTTTCATATTCATATTGTAAAGGATGTGTGCCTTAGTACGATTTTTAGTTGATTCATGTTGAGATATTTTCATTATTCAGATATCAGATATATTATAGTTGAGAAATGATTCTTTTTATTTATGATATATCTCTTCTATATCACGTCTATTACATTTATTCCCTTTATTTTGCCTGTTTTATACCTACACTTCTATTTGGTTCCACTAGAGGATATTGCTGTGATTGGTGAAATGTGTTTATGCACAGTGTGGGTGCATGACAGGTTTAACATCTCTGGTTTCACCTCGGACTGTAGCCTTATTGTGAACCCAGGGGCGTCATAGTTGGTATCAGAGCTCTAGTTCCAGCATCCTAGGATAATTTCTGTGTCGAGTCGTTAGAGCTAGGATAGAGTTTCTTAGGAATCATGTATAGAGTCCGATAGGAATTCTTAGAATGAGTGAGGACGTTATATACGTATATTCGAAAATTTATATTTTTTGGTGATAACTAACTTACTTTGATTGAAAAGTAAATGCATGAATGATAAGTGATACGATTTTTCTATTGGTATATGTTATGTTATTTATGATTGGGATCTCACTTACTGTGTCAAATAAGCTCTCCTCTTTGTATTTTAAACATTAGAATGAGGACGTAGTCGAGATAAAGCTTATACCCGAAGACCTGGGCAAGTAGAGCCTAAGCCGCAGTAGGCTCCACATTATCTGATCGACTAGGTAACACCGATTACAGAAGCAGAGACTAGCAACACTCGAGGAGTGAATAACAAGCAAGATTTTACTCTCTGAAGTTCCACCACCAGCTGTACCAACCATACCTATTGAAGAGGTAATACCGAAGGTCTCACCATCGCCACATCCAGCTATTAATAGAGTCGCAGAGCAAGAAGCTTGGCTCGGTAAGATTGAGGAAGATATTAGAAGTTGGGACCACAAAATTTTAGGGCACATCAGATTCAGTTACAACCTATAAATAGAGGAAATATGTGGGAAATACTTTTAGAATTACTTAATGTTGACTTAGTATATAGGCAAAGATTAGTTATATTCAGCTTAAAGGACGACGCCGGAGGATAGCACCGATTTCAGTTATGCCGGAGTAGCGAATGTCAATTTCATAGAAGGATTTTATCTACTATTTCGAAAAGTAGCTAGACCTAACCCGATTAGAGCAGGGAGACGTACTAAGAGTTAATTTTGGAAGCAGGATTGTCCGGAGACCAGGGCAAGGACAATAAATCTTTTTGCAAGACCGGGAGGAACCCAGCAATGGGGTAAGGATTTCCATCACTACCAGTAGATCAGTTGTCAGGGTCAACAATCGCAGGGCCACAGTACGACCAGTAGCAGAAGATTAAGGCACCACCTACCATTCCGAGGATAGAGGGACCAGTAGGCCAGATTCACGTTATCCAGGAAATTCCTAAGGGATAGATAGTCCCATAAATTCTACCTCCAGTAACATAGCAGTCACCAGCCACCGACAGGGTTTATGTAATCGTACTGGGTGATCATGGTGCGAGTGGAGCTTTCTTAGTGATTATTCTTTTCCAGCTTGGATCTTGTTCAATTCAGAAGCTTCTCATTCTTTATCTCTTATACATTCATGGATAGGTTTCAGCTAGTTGCACATCCTTTAGATGTATCGTTATTTATTTCTACTCCTTTAGGGGAGGTATCCCTATTAGAGAGTGGCCATAGGAGATGTATCATCAGTCTAGATGAGTCTGAGTTTATCATAGATCTAATCGTTTTGTAGATGTCGATGTTCAACGTCATTCTCGGTATGGATTGGCTATCATCCTACCATGTTTTATGTTAGTATGGACTGTTTTGCTAAAACAGTCAGTTTGCGAGCATCCAATGGGTCTGAGTTGATAGTAGCGACCTCACAGGGCAACCAGTTTGTGGAGTTATTTCTGGCGCAATGGGTCTGAGTTGATAGTAGCGACCTCACAGGGCAACCAGTTTGTGGAGTTATTTCTGGCGTACATTGAGGAGGTGATGCTATGGGATCGTGATGCTGATTTGAGCGAGACGTGAGTAGTCTCAGAGTACCGGGATGTCTTTAAGGACATACCAGGTTTACCTCCAGTGAGAGAGGTTGAGTTTTTTTTTTGCATCGAGTTGCAGCTATGTATGACACTAATATCCCGAGCATCCTATCGTATGGCACCTGCTGAGATGAGGGAGCTACAGACCCAGTTAGATGAGTTATTATCTCAGGATTTTATTCATCGGGGTTATTCTCCGTGGGGAGCGCCAGTCCTTTTCGTGAAGAAGAAGGACTATAATATGCGCATATGTATACATTTTTCGTGAGTTGAGCAAGGTCATTATCCAAAACATGTACCCATTATCGAGAATTGACGACTTGTTCGACCAGCTACAGGGAGCGCATCATTTTTCTAAGATTGATCTTCGTTCTGGCTATTATCAGTTGAGGGTTCGGGAGATGGATATTCCCAAGACCACCTTTCTGACTCGATATGGGTCTTTCGAATTCTTTGTCATGTTATTTGGTCTGACCAATGCACCCGCGGTATTCATGAATTTGATGAACCAAATTTTCTGTCCATACTTGGATCAGTTCGTGATCGTCTTTATTGACGATATCCTTATATATTCGAGATCGGAGGCAGAACACGAGCAACATCTCCATTTGGCATTGCAGACATTGCGGGAGCATAAGTTGTACGCCAAGTTCAGCAAGTATGAGTTTTGGTTTTCTGAAGTTAGATTTTTGGACCATGTTATTAGCGAGGAGGGTATTACAGTAGACCCAGCTAAGGTGAAGGCCATACTAGATTGGGAGCCACCGAAGACGGTTACAGAGATTCGTAGTTTTCTGGGATTAGTAGGCTATTATAGGAAGTTCATTCAGAACTTCTCGAAGATTTACGACACCGCTTACACATTTTACAAAGAAGGGTGTACAATTTGTTTAGGACACAAAGTGCTAGGAGGCCTTTAAGACATTGAAGATGAAGTTTCTAAGCAGTGATAAGACCTTTATCATCTACACAAATGCACCATTATCAAGTCTAGGGGTATTTTGATACAGACCCAGAGAGTAGTAGAATATATCTAACGATAGTTAAGGATGCTTGAGTAGAACTATCCCACACACAACTTGGAGCTAGCAGCAGTGGTCTTCACACTGAAAACATGGAGACATTACTCGTATGGAATGCAATTCGAGATATTTTTTTCCGGATCACCAAAGCTTGAAATATCTTTTTCTCAAAAGGAACTAAATCAAAGACAGTGATGATGGGTTGAGTTTATTAATGGTTATGAGTTCGCGATTCAGTATCATCCGGAGAAGGCAAACATTATGGCAGACGGTTTGAGCAGGAAGCGTCAACATTGGATTTCAACTTTGAGATGTTCGTTGTACCGAGATCTTTACACCCTTAGCCAGTTTGATTTTAGACCGGAGATTTATGCGAGGATATTCATCCAGGAGAAAGTGAGATTACATGGAGTTCCAGAGAAGATTGTATCAAACCGAAGCTCAGTTTTCACTTTGCACTTTTGGAGGAGCTTCTAGAATTCTTCCGGTAGCCAGTTGTCGTATTCTTATGGTTTTTACCCACAAATAGATGGACAAATGGAGAGAGTCAATTAAGGGTTGGAGGATATGTTACAGGCTTGTGTTATAGATTTCCAGGGCAGTTGGGAGGACCACATCCGATTGATTGAATTCGTTTATAACAATAGTTATCAAGTAATAATTGGTATAGCACCGTATGAGGCATTGTACGGGATGCCTTGTAGATCGCCTAGTTACTGGATTGAACCAGAGGACAACCTATTTCTTAGACCAGAGTTAGTGAGATAGACTATAGAAAAAGTAGTAATAATTTGGGAGCGTATTTTTCAGCTCAGAGTCGTCAGAAGAATTATTTAGATAAGAAATGATGACTATTGGAGTTCCAAGTTAGGGACTATGTATTATTGAAAATATCGCCAATGAAGGGAGTTTAGTGATTTGGCAGATGGGGGAAGCTTTTCCTGAGGTATATTGGTCCATTCAGGAGAGTGGAGCGCTTTAGAGTCATTTCATATCGCTAGATCTTCCAGCATCGATGTCGAGTATACACGATATCTTCTATGTTTCGATACTTAAGAAGCATCTACGTGACAAGGAGCAGCAGCGAGTGTTAGACATGCCAAAGGTTGAGATTCTTGATGATATAACTATTATTACAATTCCTGTGTGTATTCTTGTCAAGGAGGACAAGAGACTTAGAAACAAAGTGATATCTTTAGTTAAAGTTTAATGGAATCGGAAAAGAGCCGAGGAAGTTTCTTGGGGGGGCGTGATGAGGATATGCATCGCGAGGACTTGCACCTATTTACTTGCACCTATTTGAGCAAGTAAATTGTTTGGATATGATTTGTCTATGTTTATGATTATCTATATGCTCATATCTATACTTAACGCTAGAATGGTGGTATTAGCACTTAGCTCCTAATTATCGCTAGAATGGTGGTATTAGCACTTAGCTCCTAATTATTCGGAACATATGGTATATATATGGGGGTTTCTTATTTGGATTTTTCACCCCGACGTACTTGTTCTGCTTAGTTAGGGGTTAAGTGAGAATATTTGCATTCTAGATAGTTAAGTATAGATATCGAGGAAGATTCTTGGGAGCGCGAAGATGTTATGCATCACGACTACCCGCACATGTTTGAACAGATAAGTTAATTGATTTTGATTGGTGTTCATGATTACCCATATGGTCATATTTATATTTAACGCTAGAATAAGGTGTTAACACTTAACTTCTAATCATTCGGAACACATGTTATATATATGAGGGGTTCCTTGTTTGGATTTTTCGCCTGACGTACTAGTTCCGTTTAGTTAGGGGTTAAGTAGTTATATTCGCATTATAGAGTGTTAAGTATAGATATTTCAATATTTTATATCTAAAGATTTATGATAATGTATTATTAATCTCTAAGATATGTTTGCGGAATTTCGGGGACGAAATTCTTTTAAAGGGGGAAGAATGTAAAACTCTAAAAATTTGAATATTTTATAATAAATAATAAATATGTTGTATTATAAAAAATAATATTTATTAATATTTGAGTATGCTAGGAATTGATTTGAGATTAATTCAATGTATATATGTGAATATAGAAGTGATATCATGCACATGTGCACGGGCCTGAATCTGAGAAAAATGACTAGTTAAAAGTATATGCATTTTACATACTAAAATAGTTAGAATCTAAAAAAACTTAAAAGACCAAAGTTATAGGTATCTTCAAGATATTTCTAACAAATCATATATCACCTCATTCCGAGGTCGGACTTAAAAGTTATGGCCTAAATATCAAAGGTTATTTTCCTAGTCAAACTAGGTTTTCTGGTTCGGGTCAAACAGGTTTATTTCGGGTTTACCTCTATAAATACCTATATTTTTCATGAAAACTCCTCTCTTTTATCATATCTATGAATCCTAGTAGCCACACACTCTCCTTAAAAACCCTAGATTTTTTATGAATTTTGAGAGCTTTGTGGAGCACAATACCGACACAATGGCGAGATCTTCGACGTGTGACAAGGGAAAACGGGTTGTTTATACTCATGGATTATTTGCTGTTTATTTAAGAGGCTTAGACCAACATTTGAGTCAAGATTATCTTCATCCACACCCATCCTCATAGTTAAATAACTAGTGTAGATGATTAATATGATGCTGAATATGTGTTTTCATGCTTTAATTTTAACCTGAGGTGTTAAAAGTCAGATTTTTGATAGTGAATCTTAAACCAATACTAGATTAGTAAACTTTTCTTACTGTTTATAATATTATCATGATCATGATCATGATCATTAGGGTTATTCATAATTTTGTTTATATATGAGAAAATTAAGAGATGTACTAAATATATATTTTTTTTGCAGAAAACTGCAGCACTTATATAATCTTTAACTGATATTTTAAGATAGCAAACAAACTTCAAATTTAACCAAACTAGTTCCAAATGAAATATATATGTATCTAGTTTCTAAAATAGAAAACCATTCTTAAAAAGAGTTTGTATAGAGTAAGATATGTTATGTTTACTAACAACATGTCTTGCAGAAAAACTGCTGCACATGTGTAATATTTAACTAGAGATTTCGGGTAACAAATGAACTCCAAACTGAACCAACCTTATAACATTTGAAATATGTGTGAATTTAGTTTTTAAAATAGAAAACCATTTGTAAAAATAGTGTTTCAAGAGAAAGATATACTCGTTTTATTAACAGAAGTCCCG
Organism: Asparagus officinalis; assembly: GCF_001876935.1. NCBI lineage: Eukaryota > Viridiplantae > Streptophyta > Magnoliopsida > Asparagales > Asparagaceae > Asparagus > Asparagus officinalis. The sequence goes on from NC_033795.1 coordinate 22,228,716, forward strand.
TCTATTTTCTTGCTCGTTTTGTGGAGCTGTGTTGTGCCGTTTTGAGATACATTCGTGGAGTTTTGAGCCACTTAATGTTACACATATAGTCATGAATATATTATTTTACATATTTGAGAAATCCAAGAGGATTATGATGAGTTTTAATTTGATCACATTTGAATTAGATATTGTTCATATACAGGTTAGATGTCGTTGATGAGCACAGCTCAGTACTATATGGGATAGTGCGTCGACATACTAGATATACATGGTTGATACATGAGGTGGATATCGTTGATGAGCACAACTCAAATACTATATGAGATAGTGCATCAACATACCAGATATACACAGATTATACATGAGGTGGATATCGTTGATGAGCTCAGTTCAGTACTACATGAGGTAGTGCGTCGATATTTCATATGTATAGGCTATTGAGTCGGATTTTAGGAGGCTTGATCTAGCTATCCGTTCCACACTAGGGTGCGATGAGACTCGTGAATCGTATTTCTAGAATTCCTATTTGGTAGTCCGTCCTACACTCATATTACGCACTGAGATTGTGATGGGACTAATGAGCCGTGTACACAGTTCAGGATACCTTCAGGGTAGTCTATTGCATTGAGATTATTTCTTGATAGCCTAAGTGTGACAGATGTAGATTATAAATATGACCTACCAATGAGCTATATGACCGAGATACATTGCTTTTGAAAGTATACAAAATTATGTGTTGGTATTTTATTCTATCTGAGCTATATGACCGAGATACATTGCTTTTGAAAGTATACAAAATTATGTGTTGGTATTTTATTCTATCTTCCCAGTGATAGTGGAAGATATTATAAATTATGTGTTGGTATTTTATTCTATCTTCCCAGTGATAGTGGAAGATATTATAAATACGATGTGTTGGTGTCTTATTTCTTTTACTACATTCTTTATTTCTTAGTTGGAATCAATGACTATAGATTCACAACTTGAGACATATGGTATATATATGAGGGTTTTCTTATTTAGATTATTTCGCTCGACGTACCAGTCTCGTGTTATGGATTTCTAATTATTGGTTTCATTAGATTGTCTTTTCTTAGTTCGGTATTAATGTTTAGATATCTACAATTTAAGACTTATGAGTTCGGTATTAATGTTTAGATATCTACAATTTAAGACTTATGGTATATACATGAGGGTTTTCTTATTTGAATTATTTCACTCGACGTACTACGTCTCGTGTTGTAGGTTTATAAATGTTAATCCCACTTAGATACGGAGAAAATAAATCTAGGTAGACTATGCTTAATAGATAGAGGCTTCACTCCATCTAGCAGTCCTTCCCTTAGGTGCGGATGGATGTAATCTAGCTATAGCGCTCTGACGTTCTTATTGTTATTCTTTTTTTAAATTACTTTTCAGGTAGTTTGGAGTTTCGGAGAGCCGCAGAGTGACGGAGTTCTGGCATAGTCGCCGTCACGTATTTTTACTTGTAGAGACTCCACTATAGTTTTGAGTTTCATTCGGATATTAGAGTTTCATATTCATATTGTAAAGGCTGTGTGCCTTAGTACGATTTTTAGTTGATTCATGTTAAGACATTTTTATTATTCAGATATCAGATATATTATAGTTGAGACATGATTCTTTTTATTTTCGAGATATCTCTTTTATACCACGTCTATTACATTTATTTCATTTATTTTTCCTGTTTTGTACCTGCACTTCTATTTGGTTCCACTAGAGGATATTGCTGTGATTGGTGAAACATGTTTATACACAATGTGGATGCATGACAGGTTTGCCATATCTGGTTTCACCTTGGGCTGCAGCCTTGTGTGAACCCAGGGACGTCACACTACTCCTTGAAGGGTGTCGAGGAAAAGTCACACCTTAATAACATCATTACCCACTATATTTCTAGTTTGTTAGTGGAAGTAGTAGATGTACTTGTTTGGAGAACCTTTGCCATCAAATATATGTGATGTTGGCGGCTTTAACTTCATCGGATTGGAAACCATGTCCCACTCGATGGGATAAGGTTGGGTGATTCTAACCTTTTTTAGCTCAATTCGGTGAGAAATAGCGTTTAGCAATTTTTAGAGGTCCTCGAGGACCTTTACCTCCTGATTTGGCTTAGGAGGTGCCAACGTTCCTAATCTTAAATGATCAGAATCTACATCTTCTTGATGTGCTTGTTGTTATTTTGTGGAGAATTCAATAATTGGTCATTTACCCTTTGAAAAACTCGAATGAGGTTGAGAGGTTGCCATGAGCTAACCTATCATCTTTTCTAATCTTTTGAATTGCTCTTCAGAAGCTTTCTTTGGTCTTCCATTTTTTGGAAAAGATCTTCTTGCTCCGTCATATTCACATCCCAGTGTTGTTTTTGTTCAAACTACGAATGACATTTGACGCTATGATAGAATTAGCATCACTAGTAGTGGGTTGGTTGCATTGAGGTGAAGCTTGTGGCCACACATTAGGAGGAGGGAATAATCAAATGGGATCACAACTCTCTGTCTTGATCTGGTGTGGTGGTACACACCGTCAGTCTCTTGCAATATGCCTTCGATACCAAGAAAATATCTTAGCTCAGAAGGACTTTTTGTATCTTCCTCTTCATCGCCTGAGATTACACTAGTCGTATTGACTGTGAACTCATAGAGTATATTTTTTATCCTTTTGAGTATGTTGTTGTCTTTTGATCCTAGCCTCTGAAGGCTCTGGATTATGACTAAGATGATTAAAATACTGAATATTTTACAAGAATAATTTTACATTGGCAATTCTTTTGAACTGTCATGACTACATATAATAAAAAGAATACAATGAAATAAATGAAAAGAATACAATGAAATAAATGAAAAATTTATATTTCATGGGGTTCTTTTCTATGTGATGATGGATCGTTGATCTGTACTTACTTGACGATCCGACTAAGACGATGTGTCTCTTGCGGTTAATCTCTGATTTGATTACTTGGGAAATAGCTTAGTCTTCTCTTAGAACAAAATATCAAAAAAATAGAAAAAATATTAATTTCACGTCTGTAATGGGGTGTTCGATCTCTTAATTAGTGATCTCCTAAACAAATAATCTCCTCCCTCTCTTATAGGCTGAGAGAGAGAGAGAGAGAGAGAGAGAGAGAGATTTAATTCTAGAGGCATTTAATTCTAGATTAAGTGGCAGTTAAAGTAGGAAATAATGGGAGAGCGGTTATTCCCTTGAGAATAACTCTCAACGTCTGATTGATGAAGTTCACTGATTAATTGATTGGTGAAGCTCACTAAAAGTGTTTGGGCAATGCTCAATTAGATGTAGGTAGACCATCACTTCTGAATCATAGGTGATGTGGCCTATGTGGGTAGTTGCGAGCAAAGTTTGCTAACATCAAACGGCGAACTTCACGTGGCTCATATTTGACTCGTTTGGATAGGGCCGAAGTGGGCTATATGGCGATGTTCGCATGCTCGTTTGAGCGAGCTTCGCTGTAGCCAAACGCCAACAATCTTACTCTCTTCTCGGTTTTTGATTGTCCTGCGTATGCCTGAGTTTGATGTGATTCTTTGTATGGATTAACTATCTTCCTATCATGTTAGTATCAAATGTTTTACGAAGACAGTCAGCTTGCGAGCATTCGATGGAGAACTTATTGCCATTTGGCGAGGGAGAACTTGTTTTCTTGCATCCTTGGGTTTTCTAGCAACGTTTTGAGGCGAGTTTCACCTCCTCCAATCCCATGCCCATTTTTAATTGATTTTTATTAAGTTTTATTTGGTTTTTACTGAGCCTTAAACCTAGTTTAAGTATGAATATTGTTCTCGTAAGGTATATGATATAAAGATTCGAACTTTTTGCTTTAAAAAGTTATAAACAAATTCTTTAATGTGAATTTAAGATCTAAAATAAAATTTAATATGAGTTTTCATTGAGTTTTATTGGTTTCAATGATGTTTTTGATGAATATGAATATGTTAGGGTTTAGACAACTTAACTAGATATCATGTTTGTGTTTCATGTAGATAACTGAACCCTAATCACATTAAATAAGGTATATTGTAAGTGTCTTCATGCAAAATTAGCAATTTTTAGCATTGTAGATTAAAAACCAAAAACTAAAACATGTATTCTTTTTGTGCTCGGGTTGGTCGATCGAAGAGAAGGAGTCGGTCGACCGAAGTGAAGGAGTCAGTCGACCGATCCCTATTAATTTGCATGTGCATATTTGTGCACGTATTTCAGTCGAACGAAGAGTTATTTTCGGTCGACTGATTTGTGTTGTGCTATGTTTGTTATTTGACTGATACGTGAGTTAATCATGAATACGAAGTTCGGGTCCGCACATCGAGGCACGTGTTTGGACACTGAAGTATACATTTTAAGGTTGCGTTCGCACGAGTGATAGAGGTAAGTAACATATATTCCTGAGATTTGACATAAAAAATAGTGACACATATATTGCATTTCATGATAGTCAGATGTTTGAGCATGTTAATTGGTATATCGCAATGAGACCGCGGTAGACTACGCTCAGGATGGTTAGTTGGTATGTTGCAATGAGATCGTAGCAGACTACCCTCCGTTGTGCATCATTACTAAGTGGGATAGTTGGCACTCCGCAACAAGATCGCAGAGGACTATACACATGGTGTGTTAGTTGGTATACTACAACGAGACCACGGTAGACTTCACCCCATGTGCTTTATTATATTTCTAGATAGAGAACTACACAGATTTCATTTATGATTCCCTATTAGTTACCCGAGAGTAGAGTATATACTAAGGTTGTCATACATAGCCTATTCTATGCAAGATGAATGTATCACATGATATTCTTTATGACTGCGCCAACTACCCGAGGGTAGTGTGAGGATTTGACTTGACTTGTATTATTGAGGTTTGGAGTTGTATTTCTTTTATTTACTGTTTCATTCCTAGGACTTTGGAGTTAGGATTTAGCGATTCATAATTTGAGACACGGTATATACATGAGGGTTTCCTTATTTAGATTATTTCGCTCGATGTACTAATTCTCATATTATGAATTTCTAAATCTCAATCTCCTTTTAGTTTAGGATAGATGATTTTATATTTATATGTACTAACTTATTTTTATATATACTCCTAACCCCTCCCTCTGGGGGTGGTGGAGATGATCTAGCTAGCACTTTGATGCTCGTTGTTCTCCCTCTTTTCAGGTAGTGAGTCAGGTGCACGGAGAGTCGTAGGTTGATAGAGTTTTGGCTTAGTCTCCATCTTTATTTACATTAGTAGTTATTTATGCTCCACAGTAGTTTATTATTTATTTTCAAATATTTAGAATTGTATTACATTTTTAGAAAGGCAGAGTGCCTTAGTAACATTTCCATTGACTCTATGTATTGAGACATTTTACATTTGTTCCAGTATCAGTTGTATTTCATTTATTTTAGTTGGGAACATGATTATTGACTATTTCTAGATATCTCTTCTTTATATATCTGTTCATTATATTATTACATTCATTACCTATTTTTTACCTACACCTGTTGTTTGATTCCACTAGAGAGATATTATTGTGATGGTGAAACGTGTTATTACACAATGTGGGTGCGTGACAGGTTTGGCATCCTTGGATTTACCTTGGGCTGTAGTCTTATGTGAAACTAGGGGCATCATAATAAAAGATAGATTTTAGTGAGCATTGTGTTCTTGGAAAGCAAAAGCGTGTCATTTTCAATACAGTTATGCATAGAACGAAAGGCACTTCGGATTACATCCATTCTAATATGTGGGGTCCCTTGTGTGTTCTTCTGAGGAGTGGTGCTAGGTATATGTTGACATATATCGATGAATACTCAAGAAAATTTTAGGTTTATGTGCTAAAATGCAATGATAAAATGTTCAAGTATTTTAAACAGTGGAAGACATTGATTGAGAAGCAGACTGATAGAAAAATTAAGAGGTTGAGAACAAATAATTAATGGATTGGAATTTTGCTTCTTAGAGTTTGATGAACTCTACAAGGATGAGGGTATAGTTAGACATCAAACATCATGACACATGGCACAACAAAATGGCATTGCATAATGCATAATAGGATTCTTCTTGAAAGAGCTTGTTGCATGTTGTTGAATGGCGATTTGTCAAAAGAATTTTGGGCTGAAGTAGTGTCTACAACATGTTACTTAGTGAATCACTCTCCATCCACATCCCTTGATTGCAAGACACTAGAAAAGGTATGGTCTAGTCATTATGCTCATTATTTTAGCTTAAGGGTATTTAGTTGTCCTGTATATACACATGTAGATCGAGGTAAATTAGAACATAGATATAAAAATGTATTTTTATCGGCTATGCCTTTCGGGTGAAAGGATATAGGTTGTGGTCAACTGATCCTAAATCACCCAAATTCATGATTGAGAAAAGTATAATATTTCATGAGTGTGCTATGTTGCTTTCAAAAGAAGTACTATGGTTGTTTCTTTTGACGCAGATACTACACATAAGAGTACTAGAGAGAATGTGGAGTTGGAGACAAATTCTTATTATTTAATTTAACAACCAGTTATTGGTTCGCCTGAAAATAATGAGAAAATAAAAATTACTACATAAGATGACACTTATAGCTTGCAAAAGGCAAAGGAAAGAGATTGATAAAGCCATCTTAGAGATATATAGATTCAGCCATTGTATGTGCATTGTGAGTAGCTCAAGAGATAGGTATTGCGAGAGAACCGAGAAGTTAATTAGAAGCCATATCATCACATGATTCTACAAATTGGTTAATTGCTGTGAGTGAGGAGATATAATATGTTCATAAAAATTAGACTTGGGATTTGGTAGCGCCTTCGAAAGATAAAGAATCATCAGCTGTAAGTGGGTGTTCAAGAAAAAGGAAGGCACTATAGGTGTTTCAAATGCAAGATATAAGGTTCAGCTAGTTGCAAAAGGCTATAGTCAGGTTAAAAGTATTGATCATGATGATATTTTCTGGTCTATTGTTAAACATACTTCCATTTATATTTTATTATCACTGGTTACAATATATAATTTGAAGTTAGAGCAATTAAATGTCAAAATAGTTTTATTGCATGGTGAACTTGAAAAGCAAATTTTCATGTAACAACCAAAGAGTTTTGTTATTGAAGGAAGAGAAGATCATGTTTGTTTGCTGAAGAAATATCTATACGGCTTGAAGCAATCTTCTCATCAATGGTATAGGAAGTTTAATTCGTTTGTGATTAGTCATGAGTTCAGTAGGAGCAAATATGAGGCCTGTGTTTACTTGAAGAGATTGAATGATTATTCCATAATGTATCTGCTATTGTATATCGACGATATGTTGATCTCAGCTAAGGATAAATCTGAGATGAATAGGTTAAAGATTCTAGTTATTGCAGAATTTCAGATGAAAGACTTTGGAGAATTAAAGAAAATTCTTAGCATGTAAGTTTTCAGAGATAGCATGGATGCAAATCGTCACTTAGCATAATTGTCACCTATCATAATTGTCACCTAGCATAATTCTAGTTACCACTCCTCTTGCGACTAACTTCAGGCTATTAGCATAATTGTCACCTAGCATGGATGCAAATTGTGACTACATGTCTTGAGTACTCTATATAAGTACAGTGGGGAGGATCATGTATGTGATGGTATGCACTCGACTAGAACTTTCACAAGTAGTAGTTGTTGTTAATAAGTATATGACAAATCCTAGAAAAGAGTACTAGCAAGCAATAAATAAGATCATTATATATTTGAAGGGAACTTTAGGTGTTGGCTTGATATTTTGTGGAGAGAGTGGCACAGATTGCATTGCTACCTGATATGTTGATTCAGATTTTTGCGAGTAATTTGCATAAGCATAGATCGACTACATGTTATGTTTTTTTTACTTTTTTGAGAGGTTCTATCTATTAGAGGTCAATGTTGCAAGCTATTATTCCTTTGTCTACTATAGAGGCAGAGTTCATGGTGACTACAGAAGCTGTGAATGAAGCAATATAGTTGAAAGGTCTTCTTGGTAAATTGGGAGTTGAGCAGAAAATTACACTTGTTCATTATGATAGTCAAAGTGCGATTCATTTAGCTAAGCATCCAGTCTTCAATTTAAAAATTGAAGCTTATTGTTAACGTTCGTTATCACTTTATTAGAGAGATTGTAGAGGAAGATAAAGTAGTCTTGAAAAAGATTAACACCAAGAATAATTTGGTAGATATGTTGATGAAGCACTTACCGATAGCCAAGTTTAAGTTCTAGCTAGACTTAATTCATATCCAAAAATGTCGAGGCGTCATAGAGCGTATTTGCAGAGGCGTTGACAACACTATTGAGAAAGTTGAGAACTCATTTAGGTTATTGAGCCAATGTCAAGATTTATTGAAATTTGTGCCTTAAAACCATCACTAATTGGTCCCATATTTTGGGTCATTGAGGAATTTTTTATTAAATTTTTGGGCTCTTGGGCGTGCGCACTTATTCATGTCTGACTCAGCTCGGGTAATCAAAATGAGCTTATGCATGTCAATAAATAAGTGGTCAGGAAAAAAAGCTGAAGGGTTTTTACTTTTTAGTATATATTGGAAAGCCTTCTCTTGGTGTGCAGCCCGTCTTTTTTTTGTGAGAGCTCAGAGAGAGTTGAACTTTGAGTTCTCATTTGTATTTTCTCTTTTCTATAGTGAAATTTCTTCAACACCTCTGTCGTAGACGCATCCCAAATTAGGTGAATCGCATAAATATCTATGTTTGCGAGTACTTATCATTTATTCTCGTGATTGTTCTTCGCAATTATTTCTTCTTGATTATGCACTTATTCTAACATTTTCCATACAATAATAGTTTATTACTAAATCTGTTTTTAGTTATATATTTGGTAGAATTTGAATATAGATTATTCTGATATCATGTTAAAAAATCACCGCCACCGCCATCAATAGCTTGTAAGGTATTTGTACTGAGAGTAAGATGTCAGACATACACAATACACATTTGGATATATCAAGAAACGCGAGAGAAGACAAGGGCAATAGAACAACAAGTCATTAAACATTTTGATTTTAATTTAGTTTCATGTTCATTGTCAATGGAGCTGTCAATTGATTTGGTAAAGAACAAGGCATATAAAATTATAAAAATTATTAACTCAATTGAGTATGAAATATAATTATATTGGATTAAAGAGATGGTAGAGAGATCAGCTACCTCTATCATGTTAGTTTTTTGGCAGCTCGGAAGGAATGGAAGGTGGCGTTTCTTTTTGTGGAAGTGATTGTTTGTTGCATTCAACTATTTTTATGTTGTGATTGTCAACAACTAATTATTCAGATAACTAAGGCAAAGACTACGAGCCTCCCAAAGTGCTCATCAATGAGTGATGGCTAAGTTTTTGACAGGGTACGATGTCAAAAGCTAGTATTGAGGATTATCCTCTTTGTGACAATGTACCGCTTTTTTTCATAAAATATTTTGCCACAGAGACATAAAACATATAGTATTGAGCAGGGGCGTAGCCAGTAAAGGCTTGCTCTGGGCAGCTGCCCAGGGCAAGAATGTGAAAAACTATATAAGTAGGCGGCTCCTCTTCATCCCATAAGTGAATATTGAGTCCGTGACAATTCTTGAGTGAGTGGCAATTCTTGAGCACCAAGGCATCTGCAGGTGGAATGTACTCAAACATATCTCCAGCAACATACTGATGAATCCTACCTTCACTCTTATCCATCACCTCAGTAACATGAGGTAAATCAAGAATTGTCACCTTCACCTCGGGAAAAGTCTGAGCCACCGCTCTAGAAATCATCGCCAAACCTGCAGCAGCATCCACAACAGACTTCACTTTCCCAAACAACTGTGTGAATGATGTCACAAAGGTGGGGGCCATGCTCTTAACAAAGTTTGTGAACTTTGTTTCCGCGTAAAGAGAATGCCCACGAACACTGTTTTGAAGGCCCACCCGACTTTTGTGCCTATAAAAACTTGACAGCTAGGTTTTTTTCTTGGTGCAAGCGCAAGAGGCTTTGGCTGTGAGAAGAAAATTTTGCGACCACGGAGGAAAAGCAAACAGAGACTTGGTTGCTGTAGCGTGCAAGGTTTGCAGCGTGCGTATGCAGAGAGTTCTTTTGTGCGGCTGCAGAAAGAAGGAAAAAAAAAGTGCAGTCCTTTTGTGTTTTTTGTAGAGAGATATTGTGAGGGATTTGAGAGTTTGTTTGAGGGTTTAGATTGAGTGATTGTAAATCCTAGTTGTATTCTCTCCCTCTAATAGTATATCTCCCCCTCCTTGCCCCGTGGATGTAGGCTATTTGCCGAACCACGTAAAAGTTGTGTTCTTGTCGTGATTTGTAATAGCTTGTAGGATCCCTTGATAGGTCAGTCCTAGAACTGATGAGAGGAAGAGCTGATATCTCACTTTGTTGAGATATCCGCTTTAGATTCTGTTTCCTTAGCGAGATAGGAATTATTACGATCTAATCTCTTGTTGTGCACCTTGCGCACCGGAGGTACTGCTAAAATTTCCGCTGCGCACAACAAGTGGTATTAGTGCTCCGGGTTGGATTTGGGGCTTGTTTGAAGGATTCGCTGAAGGATTCCTATTTGAAGAATTGGATCGACAACATGGGAGAAACAAGCACATTGGGATCGTCTCTTTAGAAGGTGATACATAGTCTGAGCATCAATAACACGAAGATTGATGTTTCGAAGTTCGACGATAAGATTAATTTTGGATTGTGGAGGTGTCAGGTGATGGACGCATTGGATGCACAAAATTTGGAGGAGACTCTTGTGGAGGTGTCAGGTGATGGACGCATTGGATGCACAAAATTTGGAGGAGACTCTTGAGTTACAAGAGAAACCCGCTGATTGGAGGAGACTCTTGAGTTACAAGAGAAACCCGCTGATATGGAGGATAAGGTTTGGAAGAAAATGAATACTAGGGCTTGTGGAGTTATTCGATCATGCTTGACGTCGGATCTTATTTATGACGTAATGAACGAGACGTCAGTGAAGAGAATGTGGGAAACACTCAATGAGAAGTATCTGACGAAGAGCATTGAGAATCGGCTTCACTTGAAGAAGAGGTTTTACCAATTCAAGATGAAGAGGGGAGTTTCCATTCAGGGAGCATGTTAACAACTTCACGAAGCTAGTTTTGGATATGACAAATGTAGATATCATGGTTGAGGATGAAGACAAGGCGATACTACTATTGTGTTCGTTGCCGGAGGATGATTTCGGTACGTTCGTTCTCACTATGATCAATGGAAGAATTACGGTTAGCTACAAGGAGGTGTCCTCAGCTTTGGTGAATTATGAGTTAAGGAAGAGTAATGGCGAACCCTCCGAGAAGGCATCGGGAGATGCATTAGCAGTTCGAGGCCGTGGTCCAAACCGTCGTCCAGGTGATCGCTCAAGATCGAAGTCAAGAGATGGCCATAGAAATATTGGTAGGAATCAATGTCGCTTTTGCAAAGAAGAAGGACATTAGAAGAACGACTGTCCAAAGTTGAAAGATAAAGCTGGGAAGAATAAAGGGAAAGCTGTACAAGCTTCAGAAGTGAATGTTGTCAAGGCTAGTGACGAAAATTTAGATACAGATTCTTCAGACTATTCTTGCTCTACATTACCGTCAGTTTGTTACGCTGACTCTACGGAGTGGATGATGGATTATGGTGCTACATACCATATTTGCCCTAGGAGGGATTGGTTCTCTAGCTTTGAGGAGTTAGAAAGAAGGGATGTCGTGCTCATGGGTAATGATCACGTATACCCTATTGGTGGTATTGGTACAGTACGGATCCGGATGTATGACGGGGTGACTCGGGAGCTGAAGGAAGTGAGATTCGTTTCTCAATTGATGAAGAATATCATTTCACTTGGAACTTTGGAGGCAGCTGGCTATAAGGTGATCTTGGAGAATGTGACTCTGAAGGTCACAAAGTGGTCCATGGTGGTGATACGAGGTGTCAGGAAAAACAACATTTACTACTTGAAGGGCAAGACAGTAACAGGGGGTCTGGCAGCGTCTATTACCATAGAGGAAGATGCTACCAGCTTATGACATATGAGATTGGGACACACTGGTGATAAGTCCCTGCAGGTATTGGCGAAGCAGGGGTTATTGAATGGTGCAAAGACCTGCAAGATGGAGCTGTGTGAACATTGCATACTTGGGAAGAAGACAAGAGTAAAATTCGGCACCGCTATTCATAATACCCAAGGTATATTGGACTACATTCACACAGATGTTTGGGGCCCTTCTAAGCACACATCACTTGGTGGGGCTAACTATTTTGTCACTTTCATTGATGACTATTCTAGGAGGAATTGGGTATACCCGATGAAGCATAAACATCAGGTCCTGGATATTTTTGTGGAGTGGAAAAAGAAAGTGGAGCTACAGACAGGTGGAAAGGTGAAGACTCTACGTTCAGATAACGGTGGAGAGTATAAGAGTGATCTGTTTCTGTAGTTTTGTCGGGATCACGGTATTAGACGACACTTCACAGTACGTGAGACACCGCAACAGAATGTGGTGGCTGAAAGGTTGAATCGTACCTTGCTGGAGAATGTGCGATGTATGATGACACAGAGTGGATTGTCAAGATCCTTTTGGGACGAAGCGTTGGTTTATGCGAGCCATCTCGTGAATAGATTGTCGTGCACTGCGATACAGGGGAAGACTCCGTTAGAGCGTTGGTCTGGTTCGGTAGCTAGTGACTATGAGTCACTTCGGATATTTGGGTGTCCAGCTTATTACCATGTCAATGATGGTAAATTGAATCCGAGGGTGAGGAAAGCAGTCTTTGTGGGATTTAGAGATGGAGTTAAAGGCTTCAAGTTATGGGATCCACAGGACAAGAAGATAGTTATTAGCAGGGATGTCACATTTGACGAGGCGTACATGATGAAGCCTCAAGTCCCTTAGCAGGTGGAGGAAGACCAGATTCAGGAGATATCACAGTAGGTGGAGGATGATGTGACTCCACTCACTCCAGATAGCATTATATTTATTGAGGCTCCTACAGAAGTTCTTCTGTATGTGTAAATTTTGATCTCCCGAAAACAGGGAACTTCGTTTGTATTGATAAGAAGGCTTATTACAAACTAATTAATCAAATGTTTACAACAGAAGCGGGGGGAAAGCCCTCCTTGTTTAACGTGGGTTCCTCGGTGGCGATAGGACGCCTCGCTCGGTGCTCGTGCCGAGTCGCTCCTTGAATTATGGGATGTGACCACATGTCGTTCAGAGATATCCTGCTGTTCACCTGCAACAGGAGCGGTCATTCGAGGAGCCAAGATCGCGTCACGTCCCTATTTGACGTGTTTTACATCACGTCACTTAGGAATGGGAAAGCCCCTCCTCGTATGCGTGACAGCAGCTGTCAGGTACTCGAGTGGATATGGCCAACTCACTGAGCGCCGGCGGCCCTCCCTTCTGCTTCGAAGAGCTGTGCTCTGCATCACGCTACATAGGAGTGGGAAAGCCCCTCCTCGTATGCGTGACAACGGCTGTCAGATGCTTGCGTGGATCTGACCAACCACCGAGCGTTGGCGGCTCTCGTCCCTTCACCTGGACAACTGAGGTGAGCCGCATTTATGAGGGTGCAGGCTGTTTCGGCGCCTGTCCGCTCATTCGTACTGTGGACGGCCATCTGACGGGCCTGGAGTATTGTGCCCTCTCCCTTGATTTGTGGGATTTGACCACTGATGTAACTGTTCCCATACTCCAAGTGGGCAGTTGACAGTGAGCTGGCGAGTCTGCAGCTTGGGTCTGCAGGCGAGCTTGCAGGCGAACTGGGTCTGCAGGTGAGTTTGGGACTGCAGGCGGACTTGGGTCTGCAGGCGAGCTAGCAGGCATTTGAGACTGCAGGCAGAGCTGGGGATTGCAGGCAGACTTGGGTCTGCAGGCGGATTTGATACTGCAGGCGAACTGGGTCTGCAGGCAAATTTGATACTGCAGGCGAACTGGGTCTGCAGGCGAGCTCCTGAGCATGGATCGAAGAATAGGCCGTAACTTTTAAACCGTAAGTCGGAATTGGACGAATTATATATGAAAATCGCCTATCTCGACGAGATGGGGCTATCCGAACTAAGCCGAAGGCTTTGGTTCGCTTCCTCCGTTTCGCCAAATTCCTTACGGTTTGGGAGATATCTGCGTTTTCCCCTTTTTCTGCTATTTCGGGCGAGGTTTTAGCAGTTTTGTTCTGAACTTCTCTGATAAGGATTAAAGGCAATTTTTATTACCTACATGTACCTACACCAGTTGTTGACTCTACTAGATAGATGTTAATTATGATGGTGAAACATGTTCCTCCAAAGTTTTCAGACCTGAATCAGGCCGCATGGGGTCTGGAACACTTTGGATATGAAGTCCCGTAAAGTGATCCCTGCTCTTCACTCGCAGCTGATGATCGCCTTCTAGGATTTTGAGCAAACCCTCAGCTATCAACGGACTTGATTTGTCTTTACCAACTGCCGTTTGAGTTGGACTAGCCATGCTCTTGCCCTTAGCATGGTAAGTTGTTGAGGAGTTTCTTTTAGGCTCAATGCTAAAATTTCTCCTCTATCCTTAGCCTTTCGAGGCGTTTGGATTTAAGGGAGCAGTTTAACCTCGTATACCAGTCGGAGGGTAGGAGCAGTTTAGACTCATGCACCAGTTGGAGTGAAGGAGCAATTTAGCCTCGTGCACCGGTCGGAGGAAAGGGGCAGTTTATACTCTTGCACCAGTTGGAGTATAAGGGGGCAGCTTATCTTCTCTTAGGGCAAAGATAAAGACGAACCCTAATTTGTCTTCTCTTGGGGCAAAGACGAACCCTGAAGTAGCAGCACATCGCATAGTAGGCCACTATCAAACAACAACGCCTTTTATGGGAAAGACGGTGCTGGGAGAATCAAATCGTTCAGGGACGTATGAGTATGACGACTGATCGGACAACGTCATTTGCGGGAATGACGGTGTCGGCTATCAGAGGTAATCGTTAACGTGATAGGAATTGCCGCGATCGGAGCGACTTTGAGGACCTACCATCCTTTTGAAGAGGATTGGTAAGTTGATTTTGTCAGAGGTGACCGTTAACATGACAGTGGGAGTTTATTGCGATTTGAGCAACTCTATGGACCTACCATCCTATTGAAGAGGACTGGTAAGTTGATTTGTCAGAGGTAACTGTTAACGTGACAGTGGGGGTCCCGCCATCCTATTGAAGAGGATTGGCGGGGGATTGTGGCTTTGGTCCTAACTATCTGAAGGTTTGACCAAGTGGGAGTTTGATGCAGCCCACCTGAACTGCTAGTCTCACCTGTTTTGAGCGGTTCGCCATAACCGGGAACCTGGCTCAAGAAGTGGGGCTCGCCTAAACTGTTAAACTTGCCTGATTTGAGCGGTTCGCCGAAACTGGGAACCTGGCTCAAAGAGATGGGCTCGCCTAAACTGTTAAGCTCGCCTGATTTGAGCGGTTCGCCGAAACTGGGAACCTGGCTCAAAGAGATGAGCTCGCCTCAACTGTTAAGCTCGCCTGATTTGAGCGGTTCGCCGAAACTGGGAACCTGGCTCAAAGAGATGAGCTCGCCTCAACTGTTAAGCTCGCCTGATTTGAGCGGTTCGCCGAAACTGGGAACCTGGCTCAAAGAGATGAGCTCGCCTCAACTGTTAAGCTCGCCTGATTTGAGCGGTTCGCCGAAACTGGGAACCTGGCTCAAAGAGATGAGCTCGCCTCAACTGTTAAGCTCGCCTGATTTGAGCGGTTCGCCGAAACTGGGAACCTGGCTCAAAGAGATGAGCTCGCCTCAACTGTTAAGCTCGCCTGATTTGAGCGGTTCGCCGAAACTGGGAACCTGGCTCAAAGAGATGAGCTCGCCTCAACTGTTAAGCTCGCCTGATTTGAGCGGTTCGCCGAAACTGGGAACCTGGCTCAAAGAGATGAGCTCGCCTCAACTGTTAAGCTCGCCTGATTTGAGCGGTTCGCCGAAACTGGGAACCTGGCTCAAAGAGATGAGCTCGCCTCAACTGTTAAGCTCGCCTGATTTGAGCGGTTCGCCGAAACTGGGAGGGATGTCGGTCATGTGCACACTCACGTGCCTGCCTCGAATTGAGCTTGAAGTCTGCGACGTTGCCGTTGCCGAGCAATCGTCGTCGTCGTTGTCAGAGACGGACGTCAGACCCGCGCCGGCAAACGGGGTGGCCACCCCTATTTGTGCGTGAGCGTGTTGACGAGGTTCAGGCTGGCGAGGTTCACCCGTCAGGCGAGATTGGTACAGTGTGCCTGCGCCTGTCTGGCGAGATGTTGCTTCGCCTTTCTGGCGAACTTGGGCCGTCAGGCGAGATTGGTGAAGTCCGCTTGTTTGACGAAGACCTCTTGAACTGCAAAGTTCGCCAGGTGCCCTTGGTTTGCCAAAATTAAACACCTTGCTCACAGAATGGGGCTCGCCTAAACTGCTAGGCTCACCCGATTTAAGCGGTTTGCCAAAACTGGGAACCTGGCTCAAGAGGTTGGGCTTGCCTAAGCCGTTAGGCTCGCCCGATTTGAGCGGTTCGCCGAAACTGGGAACCTGGCTCGAAGAGATGGGTTCGCCTAAACTGATAGGCTCGCCCGATTCGAGCGGTTCGCCAAAAATGGGAACCTGGCTCAAGAGGTTGATTCGCCTCAAGCCTGAATAATAATTCAGGCTGTCGTGGGGGATGAGGGATTGTGCCTCAAGAGGAGCGAGAGCTTTTCGTCGCCGCTGTTTGGATCTTTTTGAACGAGGAGCGTTCATGTCGACGACGGAGGCATATTCTGCGTCGACACAAATGGTTGATTCCTCTTGCACAGGGGTCTGCGAGGATCGTTCATCGACCCATTCAGCAGCCCCTAGACCTGCATTCTCGAATCTCGGCTCGGCCTCAACTGGTTCGGGGGGAAAAGAACCCCCTGCCTCGGCTTGGGCAGATCCCTCAGGCTTGGTTGCTTCGGCCTCTTGGGGCTGGGCCACCCGCACGACTCTGCAACCATCGCGAGATGTATTGCTGCGAGAAGAGGACGATTGTAAGTACCCTTCGAATTTGATCACAAGGGACTCAACAGTAGTCCCTGCAGCAACTTCGTCAAACTGCGCCACCACCAATTCATCTGAATGAACGGATTCTCCCACTGTGGTCGCCATCTTCTGTAGGGTGAAAATTTGATTCTTCCGAAGAAAGGAGTTTCGTTTGTATTTATAAGAAAGCTTATTACAAACTAACAAATCAAATATTTACAACAGAAGCAGAGGGAAGGCCCTCTTTGTTTTGTGTGGGGACTTTAGGTGGCGATAGGATGCCTCGCTCGGTGCTCGTGCCGAGTCTGCTTCCCTTGGACGATCCGATCGAAGTTGATGCCGGAGCCGGAGCTTCGGTTCTCAAATGAGGGAGCCTTTGGCAAAGGTCCAGGTTCAACCTTTGGGAGATTAGCCAGCAGAATATGCAACGGCCAATCCCCCTTCTTCATGCTGCTGAAGATGGGTTTTAACAGGCAAGGGATGGCATGGGCTCTCCCTTGATTCATGGGATTTGACCACTAATAGAGGTGAGGGAGATAGCTTGACTGCTCCTTGAATTATGGGATGTGACCACACGTTGTTCGGAGACGTCCTGCTGTTCATTCGTACCGTCAATGGTCATTCGAAGAGCTGTGCTCTGCATCACGCTACATAGGAGTGGGAAAGCCCCTCCTCGTATGCGTGACAACGGCTGTCAGATGCTTGCGTGGATCTGACCAACCACCGAGCGTTGGCGGCTCTCGTCCCTTCACCTGGACAACTGAGGTGAGCCGCATTTATGAGGGTGCAGGCTGTTTCGGCGCCTGTCCGCTCATTCGGAGCTTGGGACTGCAGGCAGACTTGGGTCTGCAGGCGAGCTTGCAGGCGAGCTGAGTCTGCAGGCGAGTTTGGGACTACAGGCAGACTTGGGTCTGCAGGCGAGCTTGCAGGCGAACTGGGTCTGCAGGCGAGCTCAGGTGCGCAGGCAGACTTGGGGTCTGCAGGCGGATTTGAGACTGCAGGCAGAGCTGGGGATTGCAGGCAGACTTGGGTCTGCAGCCGGATTTGATACTGCAGGCAGAGCTGGGGATTGCAGGCAGACTTGGGTCTGCAGGCGGATTTGATACTGCGCAGAGCTGGGGATTGCAGGCAGACTTGGGTCTGCAGGCGGATTTGATACTGCAGGCGAACTGGGTCTGTAGGCGAATTTGATACTGCAGGCGAACTGGGTCTGTAGGCGAGCTCCTGAGCATGGATCGAAGAATAGGCCGTAACTTTCAAACCGTAAGTCGGAATTGGACGAATTATATATGAAAATCGCCTATCTTGACGAGATGGGGCCATCTGAACCAAGCCAAAGACTTTGGTTCATTTCCTCCGTTTCGCCAAATTCCTTACGGTTTGGGAGATATCTGCGTTTTCCCCTTTTTCTGCTATTTCGGGCGAGGTTTTAGCAGTTTTGTTCTGAACTTCTCTGATAAGGATTAAAGACAATTTTTATTGCCTACAGTGACACTGGGAGGAGATGAGATGACAGCCAGGCATTTAGAGGATACAGTGGATGTTAGGACTCATGAACATGGTCATGTTCAGGAGTCCATTGTAGCTAATAGACCAAGAAGAAACATTCATCGGCTAGCTAGATATGACGATGTTATGGTTGCATATGCTTTATCAGCAGAAGTCGTTGATGACTTGGTTCCTTTTACATTCAAGGAAGCAGAGTCAAGCTCTGATTCGATTAGGTGGAGGGAAGCCATGGATGAGGAGATGCAGTCTCTTCATAAGAACGACACTTGGGAACTTGCAAAGCTACCGAAGGATAAGAAGGCTATTGGATGCAAGTGAGTGTATACAAAGAAAAAGGGATCTTCTATTGGGGAAATTAGATTCAAAGCCAGATTGGTTGCCAAGGGATATGCACAACTAGAGGTTGTTGATTACAACGAGGTATTTTTACCTGTTGTGAAGCATTCGTCGATTCGTATTTTATTAGCATTGGTAGCGCAGCTGGATTTGGATTTGGTCCAGATGGATGTGAAAACAACCATTCAATATGGAGATTTAGAAGAGGAGATCTACATGACACAACCTATGGGGTTTAAAGCTGCAGGAAAGGAAGAATTAGTATGCAAGTTGAAGAAGTCTCTTTACGGATTGAAGTAATCGCCGCGACAATGGTACAAGAGATTCGACGGCTTTATGATTGGCCGAGGGTATACAAGGAGCCTATATGACCCATGTGTTTACATGCACAAGCTACAGAATGGTGAGTATATCTATTTGCTGTTATATGTTAATGATATGCTCATAGCTTCCAGGAATACTCCAGCTATTAAAAAGTTGAAAAAGGAGCTATCATCTGAATTTGTGATGAAGGATCTTGTAGAAGCAAAGAAGATATTAGGTATGGAGATCGAGAGAGACAGGATGAAGGGGAGGTTGAAGTTGACACAGAGGAGTTACCTGCAGAAGATGCTGAAGAAATTCATGTAGGCTGTCTAAAAATCACAACAGATAGCTGATCCCCATCAAACACCGATGACAAAAATTACAATCTGACGACTTCCATAAGCCTACAATTTGAGGACTTTCACGTAGATCGCTGAAGGTTTCAATCTGACGACCTTCACGACAACTGATAAAAGCTCTAATTCAACAGCCGTCACAATCAACATCGGGAGTTACAATCTGATGACTCTCATATTTTTAAGGAGCCAAGACGAAGGTTACAATGTGACGATCTTTGCAACGCTCTAGCAAAAGAGACTACAAATTGACGGTCTCTTCATATTAAAACGCATATATCTCTCAAACCGTAAGGAATTTGGCAAAATGGAGGAAGCAAACCAAAGCCTTTGGCTTGGTTCGGATGGCTCCGTCTCGTCGAGATAGCCGATTTTTATATATAATTCGTCCAATTCCGACTTACGGTTTGAAAGTTATGACCTATTCTTCGCAGCAAGTCATGTTCTAAAGTCCGTCTGCAAGACTGGACTTCGTCTGAACATTGGACTTAGCCTGAAGCTCGCTGAGCCCGCCTGAGACTCACCTCTGCATCCAAGATTCAAAACGCAGAGGTCATGGCCGCGTTCTAGATTCAAAACGCAAAGGTCGTCCCCGCGTTCTAAACTCAAAACACAGAGGTCGTCCCCGCGTTCTAAACTCAAAACGCAGAGGTCGTGGCTACGTTCCAAACTCAAAACGCGGAGGTCGTGGCTGCGTTCCAAACTCAAAATGCAGAGGTCGTGGATGCGTTCCAAACTCGAAACGCAGAGTTTGTGGACTTAAAACGCAGAGCTCAACTCTGCGTCCCAGGTCCAAAAACACACAGTTCATGCAGAGCTCAACTCTGCGTCCCAACTCTGTGTTTCAGAGTTCACAACGTTGCGCGACCTGTGCGTTTTCAGCCTAAAACGTCCCAACTCTGCGTTTTAGAGTTCACAACGCATCGTGGCCTGTGCGTTCAGCCACCCAAAATAGGCCCAACTCTGCGTTTTTTAGTCTAAAACGCAGAATTCGGCCCAGAACGCCCAGATTGGCATTTTGACTCGTTCAAAGCACTAACAGAACGGTTTCAAAACCGTTTTCCCCACGATTTGGGGAGCTGTTTAAAGGGGAGGGGGGGTTACACCCCACTCAGCCCATTGAGGAGCAAATTAAGGGGGCGGTTACACCCCCTTAATCCCCTATAAATACCTCGAAACTCAATTGAGTTCAGATCCTTCTTTTTTGGGCAGCAAAGAAGAGATCTTCGGCTAGCTTTTGAGGGGGATTGTTGGAGCTTTGGAGACCAGCAACAGGATCTTCTTCATCCTCGGCTTACTAACCGATTTCGGTTAAATCAACTCGGTTAAATCAACTCTTTCACAAAGTTTTTCTAAACCCGCTCTGAGTTATTAACTCGTTACGAGTTATTTTCAAACTTGCCACGTAATTCCTCCACAACGTCAAATCGTGAGGAGAAGACCACGTTCCAGTGAATCAAGACGTGCGGATCGTCAACGGAGAGCAAACTCGACGCGAGCATTCGAGGGAGGTACTCCATCGCCACCGTGAAGAACCCAGACTTAAACAAAGGGGAGAATCAAATTCATTCTCCTCTCTTTTGTAATCAGAATCCAAATTGTAATCGATTTTGAGAGAATACAAATCAATTTTTCTTTCATTGTCTTTTTACTGCAAATTTTCCACAAACAATTCAGTTATGATGGTAATGCCAAGACGGTGAGTACTCCATTAGCTCCCCACTTTAAGCTATTAGCTAAGATGTCACATGTTTCAGTTGAGGACCAGGAATACATGTCCAAAGTTCCATATGCTAATGCTGTGGGTAGCTTGATGTATGTGATGGTGTGTACAAGGCCAGATTTGTCATAGGCCGTGAGCATGATATCCAGGTACATGCACGACCCCGGGAAGGGTCATTGGGAGGCCGTGAAGTGGATTTACATGCACGACCCCGGGAAGGGTCATTGGGAGGCCGTGAAGTGGATTCTACGGTATATCAAAGGTACCGTGGATGTGAAGTGGATTCTACGGTATATCAAAGGTACCGTGGATGTTGGTTTGGTATTTCAGAAGAATGAGAAGGCAGGGCAGGATTGTATTGGTTACGTGGATTCTAATTATGCGGGGATCTGGACAAGCACCGGTCTACTAGCGGATATGTGTTTACACTAGCAGGAGTACCGGTGTGTTAGAGATGCACACTTCAGTTTATAGTAGCTCTCTCCACTACGGAGGCAGAGTATATGGCGTTGACTGAAGCTGTAAAGGAGGTTTTGTGGTTGCAGGGATTATTAGAGAACTTAGGGATCGCACAGGAGACCCTTAGAGTATATTGTGATAGCATGTCAGCTATCTATTTGGCGAAGAACCAGGTTTATCATGCATGCACGAAGCATATCGATGTCAGATTCCATTTTGTTCGTGACATTTTGGATGAAGTAGACGTCATGTTGGAGAAGATCCACACGAAGGACAACCCTGCAGATATGTTGACCAAAGTTGTTTCAGGTGTCAAGTTTGGTCATTGTTTGGAACTTTTGAACATTCTTCGATGTTGAGGCTTTTCGAGGCCATTGGGTGAACTACGTTCGCCTTGATTCCTTGGGCAAGAGGATACGTAGGCAGTCATGTTTGATTCGGCCGGTTTGGATTAGTTGATGGGGGTGAGATTATTTGGACTCTCGTTCGGGTTCTCGACTTGTTGTGGATTGAGTTCGTACTGGACACAACAAGTGGAACTTTTGGTTGCTTTGATGCCGGCTCAGTTTTGGGAAAAACTTCACCAAGGTGAAGAATTATGAATGATGTCACATGGGTGGGGGCCACGCTCTCAACAAAGTTTGTGAACTTTGTTTCCGCATGAAGAGAATGCCCACGAACACTGTTTTGAAGGCCCACCCGACTTTTGTGCCTATAAAAACTTGACAGCTAGGTTTTTTTCTTGGTGCAAGCGCAAGAGGCTTTGGCTGCGGGAAGAAAATTTTGCGGCCACGAAGGAAAAGCAAACAGAGACTTGGTTGTTGTAGCGTGCAAGGTTTGCAGTGTGCGTATGCAGAGAGTTCTTTTGTGCGGCTGCAGAAAGAAGGAAAAAAAAGTGCAGTCCTTTTGTGTTTTTTGTAGAGAGATATTATGAGGGATTTGAGAGTTTGTTTGAGGGTTTAGATTGAGTGATTGTAAACCCTAGTTGTATTCTCTCCCTCTAATAGTAGATCTCCCCCTCCTTGCCCCGTGGACGTAGGCTATTTACCGAACCACGTAAAAGTTGTGTTCTTGTCATGATTTGTAATAGCTTGTAGGATCCCTCGACGGGTCAGTCCTAGAACTAATGAGAGAAAGAGCCGATATCTCACTTTGTTAAGATATCCGCTTCAGATTCTTGTTTCCTTGGTGAGACATGAATTCTTACGATCTAATCTCTTGTTGTGCACCTTGCGCACCAGAGGTGCTGCCAAAATTTCCGCTGCGCACAACAAACTGCACACCAAACTCATCGACAACCACTTGTGTTATTAACCCAAAATCACTCTCCTCTGCTTCTTTCAGCAATTTCCCAAGCCTTGGCATTTTTTCAGTAGCCTGCCATATATTCATTCCATGAGCCTTCTCAAACACGGTCGGCGGCTCCTCTTCTATCCACTCACTCAAGAAAGTGATTCACGACATACTCGTAGACCACCTTTATTTTTTGCTCAGGGCAAAAATTAATCCTGGCTATGCCACTTGTATTGAGGATTGTCCTCTTTGTAAGAATAGACTGTTTTTTTCATAATATGTTTTGCCACAGAGATATGAAACATTACTTTCTGTTTTGTTGGTTAAGAGTAGCTAGTAGTTTAAGTTATAAATGTATTTGCAATATCATGCATTTCCGAGCTCTGTTTTTGGAGTATGGCACAATCTGAATGCAGTAACAACCGTCATTTTTTATAGGTATTTTATTTTTCCAGTAACATTCATTTGAAATTAAAACAGCAACAGCAAAATGTTAGGTTACAATTAGATATACATGGAACTCACAGAACTTCAACTAATCATGTTGATGTTAAATAATCAAATGGGAAATATATATGTGATGAAGATGAGATTGATGAGGGACCAATTCCTTTTCAGAATATCTGGTTTTGAGTTGAGTAGCTGAAGCCTACACAAATAACAGTTCGTGAGAGGACGGGGCTTGGTTCCCCCGTGGTTCCTTCGACGATCAAGTCTTGATGAACTTGAGTGGAGAAAATGAAGAACTGCTTAAGTTCTTTTGTGTAGAATAATTTACAGATATTGCTTAGAATAACTTAGATCAAAGATTAGATCCCAGAAGATAAGAAATCCCCAGATCAGACTCCCGTTATGTTAGAACAATACTTCTATTTATACTGGTGCCGAAAGGGTATATCGGTCATTTCGGCCGAGTACAGGATATTGGTAAAGAAGTATAGGCTAGTGACTGTGTCAGCACCTACTTTACAGGTGTCGCTCAGCGAGTGGAGGAGAGGTCACCTTAGCATTAAATGAGAAATGATCGGGGGCATGGCGGTGTTGACGTGGTCTGAAGAGTCATGAAGACTATCAGGGCTAGAGGCATGATGATACGTGCCAAGCTGTTGGGGATTCGAAACAATCAAATTGAACCCTTCCCTTCTGGACCTTGTGTTTGAGAGTAGGAAAGTAGAAAAAATCATAGCAAATAAAAGATAAAAACTTGCAGGAAAGTAAACAAGAAAGAACACACCAGATTAATGAGGTTCGGCAATCGTGCCTATGTCCTCGGGAGCCACACCACACAATTCTTTGATTAATATTAAAGAAGATTACAATGCCCACAAATAGGATCTAATCTCTCTGAAATCTCTCTGAAGAATTCTCTCAAAATCCTCTTTTTTATGTCTAATCTCTTTTAACACGTTCCATATATATAGAAAACCTAAAACCAAAATAGACTAGGAATTCTAAAACAAAAAAATAGAACAGATTAGGAATCCTAATAACCAGTTACCAAAACAGATTAAGAATCATGTTACCAAAGCAGATTAAGAATCATGTTACCACAACAGATTAGGAAACCAACTATCCATCAATTTGTTTGATTCTAGCTTTGAGTCTACACCCCTTAAATTAACAATCTTTCACTTGGAGACCAAAGCATAATCAACGAGCTCACCTGAACTCTCCCTTCTTCATAAGCATCCTCCTACATGGAAAAAATCCATTCTTTAATCATCATCAACCCGGCGATCCTGGCGATCCTCCTGGTGTGGCTCCATTTCATTTCCTACACGTGAAAGCCAACTGAAGTTGCGCACAACTTCAGTTTGTCAATGGTCACTGCTTTCGTCAACATATCCGTAGGATTTTGACTCCCCAAAATCTTCTCTAGATGTAACTTCCCGTCTTTAATCAGCGAGCGTATAAAATTGTATTGTACGTCGATATGCTTCGTTCTGGCATGATATACTAGATTCTTGGCAAGGTGTATAGCGTTCTGGCTATCACAATAAAGAACTCCATTCCCCCGCTTCAGATCCAACTCTTCCAGGCAACCTGTCAACCAAATCATCACCTTGCTTGCTTCAGTCACCGCGACATACTTAGTCTCAGTTGTAGACAATGTTACAATCTTTTACAGACGTGAGACCCAGCTCACTGTTGTCGATGCCAAGGTATAAACATACCCCGTGGTACTCCACCTCGTATTATGATCACCGGCGAAATTTGCATCCACATATCCCTGCAATACTAACTCCTTCTTCCTAAAACATAGTGTCTTGTCCCTAGTCCCTCTCAAGTAGCGCAATATCCACTTCATGACCTCCCAATGGTGCTTTCCTGGATTACTTACAAACCTGCTCACAACTCCCACTGCATGAGTGATATCCGGCCTCGTGCAAACCATTGCGTATATAAGACTCCCAATGGTCAACGAATATAGCACTCTGCTCATATGCTCCCTCTCTGCATCTGTCTTAGGTGATTGCTCCTCAGATAACTTGAACTGACTTCTAAGGGGCATGCCGACGAGCTTTGCATTCTGCATGCTGAATGTCTAAAGTACCTTCTCGATGTATTCAACTTGACTCAACCTCAACGTCCCTTCAGTTTCATCTCTACTGATTCATATCCAAAGAATCTGCTTCGCTGCACCTAGATCCTTCATAGCAAATTCATTTGCCAACTGTTTCTTCAATCTATTTATCTCTTCTAAACACGGTCATGCAACTAACATGTCATCAACATACAATAATAACATGATAAAACTAGACTCGAACCTCTTGAAGTAACAACAATGATCTGAATTGCATCTCCTATAGTCATTGCTCTGCATGAAGTTGTCGAACTTCTTATACCACTATCTCAGAGCCTGTTGCAATACGTAGAAGCTCTTCTTGAGCTTACACACCATCTCTTCCTTTCCTTCTTCAATGAAGTCAACAGGTTGCTTTATGTAGATTTTTTCATCCAAATCACCATAAAGAAAGGCAGTCTTCAGATCTAACTGCTCAAGGTAGAGATCTTCTGTAGCTACTAAGGTCAACACCACTCGAGCTTCACAACGGGAGAAAATATCTTCGTATAGTTCACTCCTTCCCGCTGTTGGAACCCCTTCACGACTAATCTGGCATTGTATCTCTTGCTTACATCACTCTCCTGCTTGACCCCATAGACCCATTTATTATGTAAGATTTTCTTCTATGTAGATAGCTGGACTAACTCCCATGTCTCATTAGTGTGTAGAGAATCCATGTCCTCTTGCATCGTATGCTCTCACTGCTGAGATTCACTCACTTACATAGCCTCTTCATAGCACTCTGGTTCTTCATTATCTGTCAAAAGTAAATAATCAAGTGGTGAGAGATATCTGGGATTCGGTTTGGGTACCATGGATGACTTCCTAAGCTCACGCCCTGGGTAGTTGTCTCTGCACCTGGAGCCTCCTCTGTTCTTCGGTCAAAATTGACTTTGTCACCCCTATCTGGGAGTTCCTCCAAATCCATGTACTCGGATCCACCTGTATCTATAGTGCTGTTCTCACTGTTTTGGCTATCATTGGCATTATCCCTATTCTTGTACATCACCTCCTTATTGAATATCACATCCTTGCTTTTGATGATTTTCATGTTCTTCTCATCCCAAAGATGATATATACCCGAACTCATCAATACCGTATCTAATGA
Organism: Asparagus officinalis; assembly: GCF_001876935.1. Taxonomy (NCBI): domain Eukaryota; kingdom Viridiplantae; phylum Streptophyta; class Magnoliopsida; order Asparagales; family Asparagaceae; genus Asparagus; species Asparagus officinalis. The sequence goes on from NC_033795.1 coordinate 22,255,353, forward strand.
ATGTGCACTTCTGTGACTTAGTCTCTAGCTTGTCCCTGACATGGTCACTAATATAAATATATGCCACATAACTAAATACTCGCAAATGTGAGAGATTGATCTTCTTGCAACTCCAAACCTCCTCTAGAATCCCGTAATCCAAAGGAACTGATGGCTCATGATTAATCAAGTAAGCTGCAGTATGCACCGCATCCGCCCAAAATGTCTTAGGCAGACCTGCATGTAATCACATGCTCCTGGCACACTCTGTTAGTATCATGTTCATCCTCTCTACAACGTTGTTTTGCTGCGGCGTCCCTGGAGTAGTCCTCTACAAATGAATCCTGCTCAGAGCACAGAACCTCTTGAACTCCTCCAGCTTGTATTCTCCACCATTGTCTGATCTCAAACATTTTACCTTTAGATCTATCTCGTTCTCCACCATGCCTTTCCACTTCTTGAAGATCCCAAACATCTCTGCTTGTGCTTCATGAAGTATACCCATACCTTTCTCGAGTGATCGTCGATGAAGGTGACATAGTACGCTGAACCGAATACACACTAGCTAGACCTCATACATCGGTATGAACTAACTCTAGCTTCCGAGCTTTAGGTGGCCTTCCACCCTTCTGGAAACTAACTCTCTTCTGCTTCCTAAAGATGCAGTCATCGTAAACACCTACTTTCACAGAATCGATGTCGATTAGCTTTTCCTGTGAATGTAGAATCTTCATCCCCTTCTAGCTCATATGTCCCAATCTATTATGCCACAGATCCGTACTCTCCTTACCAGTTACAATTATAAGGGTGTCACTCACATGTGAAGTAAAGTTGAGAGTTCCTATTTTGCTGCCTCGAGCAACAATCATAGTACCGTTGGAGATCCTCCACGAATCCCCGATGAATGTCAAAATATAGCCTTCTGCTCCAAGCTGTCCTACCGAAATAAGATTCTTCTTCAGTTTCAGTGTGTGTCTCACGTTCTTCAGATTCCATATGAATCCCTTCAACTGTATTTGCACATCTCCTCTTCCAACAACGCTACAAGGTTCATTATCCCCCAAGTATACTTTCCCAAAGTCCCCTGCTACATAGTTATGAAGAAGCTTCCTATTAGCAGTGGCGTGGAACGAGGCTCCTGAGTCGATGACTTAAAAGTTAGAATCACTATCCATAGCGAGGATCAATGCATCATGCACGAGATGAGCCTCCTACTCATTCGCGTCCTTCTTTTGTGCTTTACTCGCTGAAGACATATGGCCCTCCTGGCCGTAGTTCCAACACTTTTCTTTGATAGGCCTAAATTTTGAGTTAGACCTCTTCTTGGTTGACTTCGATCGATTCCTGTTCTGATTACCCTTCTTCTGACTTCTCCCTCTCTGCTCGAGATTTAGGGCTGAACCTGAACCTTCTGATTCAGACGATTTTCTTCTAACCGAATTTGTCCTTGAGCCTTCCTATCCAGTATCTCCTAATCATTGTCTAACTCTTCTTTCTTCTTTCTCTTAGCCTTACCCATCAACAGACGATACAAGTCCTTCTGGTACAGATAGTCCTCCATCTAAGACTTCCAGTAGGCAAAGTCTGAACCGTCAAACTTCTCAATCTTAGATTTGCTTTCCTCTGCATGTCTCTCTCACAATCCTTCTGAACGAAGCTCTGATACCAGCTGTTGGGAATTCAAAACAATCAAATCGAACCCTTACCCTTCCGGACCTTATGTTTGAGAGTAAGAAAGTAGGAAAAATCACAACAAATAAAAGATAAAAATTTACAGGAAAGTAAACAAGAAAGAACACACCAGATTTAATGAGGTTCGATAATCGTGCCTACATCCTAGGGAGAATCGTGCCTACATCCTAGGGAGCCACACCACATAATTCTTTGATTAATATTGAAGAAGATTACAATGCCCACAAAATAGGATCTAATCTCTCTGAGATCTCTCTGAAGAATTCTCTTAAAATTCTCTTTTTTTTAATATCTAATCTCTTCTAAGACGTTCCATATATATAGAAAATCTAAAACCAAAACAGACTAGGAATTCTAAAACCAAAAAATAAAACAGATTAGGAATCCTAATAACCTATTGCTAAAACATATTAAGAATCCTGTTACCAAAACAGATTAAGAATCATGTTACCAAAACATATTAGGAAACCTGCTATCCAACAATTTGTTTGATTCTAGCTTTGAGTCTACATCTCTTAGACTAACACAAGCATTAAATGCGATGCTAATACGTTGTCAGTGAGAGAGGCTCGAGGTTGAAGTCGTCCTTTAGTTTGACCAAGAAATAACGCATTTCGAGTCGACCTCGTGAGGGGTCGACTAACTGGTCGAGTAGGCTCGTAGCGAGTCACCTTCGACAATAGGATAGACAAGTGCCGCCTTTTCGAGACATCTTGGCTAGTCGGCTAAGTTGGGATCCTTGCTAGTCTTGGTCACTAATTTGATGGGGGTATTACATGCAGAAGTACACCTGTCCGTTGCTGACAAGGAGTTGTATTTTGGCGATTGAAAACACCATAACAATTCCTAACCAAACATATCCCAACTAGGCTAGCTCGATGCATGTTCATTATAAAAATATCAACGGAATGAAATTTCTAATTACGTTCATCTTCCAAAAGGCTAGATTATCAGAGTGGCCTAAAAAGTATCATTTCTTTACCACTTTGGTCTAAATTGACGTCCACGATACTTTTGGCATAAAAGGTGCTAATGTCACGATAATTGGACATTTTCGATCGTCTGTGCCAAGTTTTGAGCAAAAAGTAAAGATTTTTTATATAAATACCTTCAAATTTCTCATATTTATAGATCCCACCAAATTCTGATGTTTGCAAGGAAAAAACACACAAATTTTTCCCTCCCTTCCTCCTTCCCTCTCTGCTCTCTTTGTTTCCCTCACTTCTTTAGTAAAGAAGAAGGGAGGTTGGTATTAGAAAGAGAAGTGAATGAAGGAGATGATGAGAATGAGGAGGGAGGAGATTATGGCAATGAAGGGAAGGAGTGTTTTTTATTTTTTTAAAACAAATTTCAGAACTTGGGGACTGGAAATATGAAGACTTGAGGGTATATATGTAAAAATCCTTTAATTTTTTGCTCAAAGCTTGTTGCCGACTATCAGAAATGAATTGTTGTAAATTTATTATTTTTATACTAAAATATTGCCAGCAGCAATTTATAGGCCAAAGTGATAAAAATATGTCACTTTATAAGACAATCCAGAAATTTTAAGTGAGAAAATTCCTTAAAAACCTTATTCGCTAACTTTTACTATTGTTCTTAGTTTCTCTTTGCTATCCCATGTTAAATATTTCATTTGAAAAATCTTATAAGAGCATCCAACATTTTCTGATCGTAGTGATGACGTATATACAAACAGGAACGATTTGAATTCCCTATTTGAGAGACCAAAGTTCTTTTTAGGTCTAGCCATCTAATTATGTTGTTTATGGAAGAAAAAGAAATGCTAATTATATACATTGGCACATGGATGCAACTTTATTTTTTATTTAAGAGAGCAATGACAAAAACTTATATAATTACTTAAATTAGTTTGAAATTTGAATAACCTTTATCTTTAGAATAGCCAGATGAATGTATACTTGAATTATTGAGGATTGACTGGACATTGACTTGGAAATATTTATTCTGTCAAATGGAGATTGTGGCTCATTGTTAGTCATCAATGTAACTTGATGTGGACCAAGTAGGAACAAGATTCAATGCAGTAATAAATTTTGAAATCTAAGATTGTGTTTGACAAACTCCTTAAAACTTGGTCAGTAGCCCAATTTTTAGATAAGTTGGTTTTTTTTTTAACCAAGGAAGTGGTGATTCAAAAAAGAACCCATTTAATGCCTCATTTTTGGCCTAACAAAAACTGGGCCGAAACTAACACGGTTTTTACTAATAAAAAATCTATCCAAAATTAGGCTAGATTCAGTGAATTTGATTTGATTTGTTTTTTTTTTTCCTTTTTTTTTTGAAGTAGTGAAACTGTGTGATTCTGTCTAGTTGTCTAATCAAATTTGAACTAGAATTTTGGCCTGTGCCAAGCACGGGCTAACCGAAAATCTATATTTATCAACGATAAGATTATGTCTAGCCATATAGAAATTAGCGTATAGAAAATTCTCGTTAACCTTGAAAGTTGAAGTACTCAATGTGCATAAATTAAATTAAAGGTTACTTAATAATACAAATAATCCCTCAATTGTTGAATATTATAATGTGACATATTGTAATTAAAAATTTATATATTACAAATAAATAATGCAGAGGTTGATGCAAATCTTAATAAAATTATATATCTGTGGCTTAATTGTCACTAACTTAGGGAATTAAATATCATTATTCAAATGTCAATGGTTTATTTGTAAAAGCCAAAAAAACTGTCGTTATGTATCCCATTCTCGCCGATTATTTGCCTCAGGAGAACCGCTCGTGCCTTAAATCCATACCTACTCTCTTTGATCTTCTTCTTTCTACACCCGTCGATTCCTTGCCTCGGAGAAAACCCTCAATAAGTCACCACATTTACTCTTTCTCGTTCTCCTTTCCAGATCCTTTGAATCCTCGCCTCAGAGAAAATGCGAAATTAGTTCACCCATTGTCCCAGAAGAAACCCTCATTAAGTTAATCTATTTATTATTCGTCGTTCTCTTTTTTAGATTCGGTGATTTTTTTGTCTGAGAAAACCCTAATTAAGTCCATATCTTAGTATTATGTAAAAAACTCAATTTTCTTCCATTCCTTCTTATTTTGCAATAGAAAGACCATTGCTTTAGGGAATCTTTTATGCTTCTGTTGTATTGCAGTAGTAATTGTTCGATTCATAAAATTTTATGCTTTTTTATGAAGATCTCTGTCGTTTTCAAGCTGCATGTCATTTTTTTTCTAAGCAACTGAATCTGTCATTCATGGTTAATTCTTAATTTACTTGAGCCCTTATTTTCATAAGCCTTTGAAATTTCCTGATAAATTGCATGTAAATCTCTTTGTAAGTAGTTCATTTATTTTTAAATTTATTCGCATCTTATTAGGGCATGTTATTATTCATTTCAGGTTTGTCTTTAATGTATTTGCCATTAATTCTGCATGTTACTCTGTTTGTATGTAGTTGATTTATCTATTATTGAAATAATTCTTGACCATGACTTTCAGTGATCATTTGAGAATATATATTTATATGCTGCAGAATTTTAATATAAAGGAAAATAAAAAATAATAGGTTAATCATAAAATTTTATGCTAATCATAATGAAACATGGAAAATGTTATTGGCATTTGCTCGTGGTTGTTAAAATTACTAAAAGATAATATAGTTAGACATGCATAACAAAGTTGTTTGACTGTTTACTGAACATCGTCGTGATTCTGTGTGATTGTGTCTAGTTGTGAAACTGTATGATTCTGTGTGATTCTGTCTAGTTGTCTAATCAAATTTGAATACATCAACGCACTTAGGGAAAAAGTCATAATTGTTCCACTATTCATTGAAGTGCGTGGGACTTCCTTGTTGCTTATGCATTTTGCTCTTCGAACTCAATTCATATCTCTGCCACCTGAAGTGCTCAACTTTTGTTCAAATTAGACTAAATGCGACATGTTCTCACTTGGACCCAAATTTAACTAATGGCTTTCTCTTTCATTAGTCAATACAAATCATAATACTTGCATGTTGATGTCCTTCAACTTTTGTGGTCGGATATGAATTGGTGTGGAAATGTCGAACCATATTCTGCTGAAATCAATGGAAGATAAAATAAAGGCTGAGAATTTGAAGAAATCTAGTTTGTGACCGAATATATTTTTTCATATAAAATTAAGTAAGACAAGTACAAGCGGAAATGGACCAAATAATTAATAAAAAGTTTGGTTATTATTCATCAACATATTCGATCATATTCAATTCTCTATCTCATTTAATAGTAAACAAATAATTTTTAGTATTCTATTCATAAATGAATAGGATTTAACCAAAAGTGTATTTGATTTGCTTGGTCATTAAATATTCGTTTATGTTCTATATTTCTTAAATGATAGGCTAGACATTTCTAAAAGTTTTAATTAGCTTAATTTGAGGCATAAGCCTAAATGGAAAATGACAATTTAGAGGGGAAATTACAAAAAAAAAAATGACGCTTTGGAGGGCACATTTACAAATATATATAACTATTGGGCGTATATGCAAAAAACTCGAAAAGAATAAGAGAGTAAGAAAAATGTGACAATCCTAAGGTTCGAGTTTACTGGTGTTCGCTCTAATTCGGTTGTTTACCACCTCTAAAGATAAGTATTAATATCTAGCACATGCATTTGCACTCATCACATGTGTGCTAGTGATAATAAATTAAATTGTTGAGCTAAACAATATCTGTATCTGAGAAAATATCCATAATCGTATATGTGAGGATAAAAGTATAGTTACTCAAATCTATAACCGATAGAATATAGTAACACATAGGGTTTTATAGTGAAATATCTGGATCCGTATCTAATATATCCGAATACATTTTAGTCATACTATTACAATATAATCCTTACGTTACGGATTTGACATTAATTTTGATGATCAAGATGTCTAATCTTAGCTTTCGTTTTGTATTACATGAACTATTTTTTTTCATATTATTTAGTTTTCGTTTTGTAATACATTTTGTTACGGATTTGACATTTAATAGTAATCAACACTTTTGTATTACATGAACTATTTTTTCATATTATTTAGTTTTCCTATATCCGTTTTGTATCGACATGCATATCCACTTATATATCCACATCTATATCCGTATCTGTATCTGATTTTAGTGGATATGAATATAATTTTTTTTGCCGAGATATATCCATATCTGTATCCGTGATGGGTAAACAGATATGAATATGATAAGTATCATATTCGAGCTGTATTCAGAGTATCCCTAGCATGACCCTCCTGAAGTTTTGAGAAAAGACCCCTATGGTACTGCACATCTTGATTTTTTCCAACAAAACTGCCAAAAAAATATATTATAAATGTAAATTATTTGGATTACGCCATCGGGGATGCAATATGCTATTATAATTTCCATTCATCTAAGATGAATCACAGTTTATCATCTATGAAAGTATTCGATTTCCGAAGGAAAATTTTAGTTGGATTTCACATAACGAGTTAATAATATCCAAAATCCGTAGGTTCGATTAAAAAATTATTTTAAGAAAATTAATAATGTTTTTCTAAGGACTCCAATGCAAAATACATTATCGATTATGGACAATTACTAAATTAAAAATAATGACGTCACTAATGACATAAATCTGAAATCTAGCGGGTCCCATAAATCGCTCCTCAAATAAAATTTTATTATCTTATTTTATATACGCTGCGAGCACGTGATTCCCCCGTCACATTCACGTGACACTACAGAGCAAGAACAAAAATGTAAAAGAAATCTTTGACCGTTAGATTTCAATAAAAATAGTACGGAAGCGTATAATTAGCGGGTCAAAATATCAATTGCTCTACCCACTTTTAATAGTTACCTGCTTTAATTAATTAATTAATTATATTTTTCATTTTTGTTTGTTGTACGATTTTGAGAGGGGTAGGTGAAGTAGTTGGAGAGTATAAAATTAGAGGGAGCAAACCCTAAATCTCCGATTAATTTCGTCTGATCGCATCTTTTAAGAGGTAAATTTCCCCTTTTTATTCCCAGTTTCTATCATTTTTGTGTGTTTCCTTTGAATTTTGAACTGAAGGAGAAAGTTTGGATCTTGGGGTTGGATCAGTGGGTTTATTGGTTAGTGCGTGTTTAGATTTGTTAAAGTTACTGATTCTGGGTGTTATTGGGTTGGGAGTGATCCACATCTTGCTTAATTTCATTTATTGGAGTTGGAAATTGTTAAATCTTTTGAAGTTGAATTTATTGTAGACCGGACTATAAATTGATTTGTGGTGGTTTTTGATGATTTCTTTGTAGTTATGGTTGTAGATTGTCTTTTCGTTGATGCTGTTTTGTGGCAAAATATTCACAATTTGCAGTTACCTATGGTGGACAAATGATGGTGTTGTTCTTGTTGTTTGTGCTTGTTCCATGTCTTCTATTAAGTATGTTGTCCATCTTTCCAAAGAAAAAAATAAAAAATAAAATAAAAATAGATGTGTATAGTTTTTAGTTACTATGTACTAAGCTCTACACTTTGATTTTACTACTTAGTATAGACAAGATGGCTTAGAATTTTGATTATGCCCCTAAAATAATTGGAAGTACCCACATTTTATACAAGAAAAGTTTCTCTTTTGCCATGATAACTTCGTATTTGTGACTGGTTTTAGATATTTGGAATATACAGGAATTTGTTATCAAAGTTGTCCGTGTTTAATCATGCACCTCATTTGGTGCGCGGGAACGGAGTCAAATGAGAATAGAATGGAATATAATTGATGTGAGAATGTTCATTCTCATTCTCATGTTTGGGTGCAATTAGGGAATTAAGTGAGAATATCTTTAAGAAGGGTATATCCGAATTTATTTTATTATTTTCATTCTTACTTAAGTGAGAATATCAATTCCTTAATAACTCATTGGGAATAACAATTTTCACATTAAGTGGGAATTGATGAGAAGTGGGAATGATATTTCTAGCATCCAAAAACTCATTATGTTTGGTAAGCATGAATGAGAAGTTAGAATTACATTTCATTCCCACTCATTCCCGCGTACCAAACGAGGCATAAACGTAGTTAATGTAGGAGTTGTATTTAGAATCTTCTTATTGATCCCAAAAATCTTATTGTTTCTAGTACCATTTGATCCAGTGCCACTTTGTTAATCCCAAAATTTTTATTGTTTCTAGTACCATTTGGTGCAGAAATGTAGAAATTCTTGTATGAAGTTTTATTTTCCATATAAATCGATAAATGTAATGTTTATTGCTGAAGTGATAATTGAAATAGGATTTGTTACCAAACATGTGCATTTTGCAGGTGTAAAAGAAAGTGATATTTAAGAATCTGAGGCAAAGTGCAGGTTAGCCATGTCAACAGGATCAAATGGGTCATCACCTTCGTCAAAAAGCGACTCCTTTGAGAGAAACAGCTTTAGGAGTGAATCTTTCATTGAGGACAGACCCCTCGACGATGTATTAGAGAGCGGGTGCCTGTCCATTGTTGTGCTTGGTGCTTCCGGAGATCTGGCAAAGAAGAAAACTTTTCCTGCGCTCTTTAACCTTTTCCGGCAGGTTTGTTTACTTCCATTTCATATCATATAAAAGTTTCTACTTTTGGTCTTTCTGGTTAGTTTAATAACCATGTTTACGCCATGAACTTACTGCAACATAAAACTAATATATTGACTAATAAAATAAGATTCGCTCAAAGCAGTATTAGTATTCACAATACTAAATGTCAGGAATAAAATATCATTCGCTCAAAGAAGTATCAGTATTCACAATACTAAATGTCAGGGATAAAATAAGATTTGCTGAAAGTACTATCAGTGAGCAGTATGTGCGTTACTGTTTATACTTCGAACTTTACATATTGTTAGCATAAACGAAATAATACTTGGATGCCCAAGTGTGCGACTTCTTTACCGTAAAGTGAAAGAGAATAGGCACATGAAAGGGTGATGTTTGCATACTACTTTAGCCATTCTGTCTGCATGTCACGAGACTTGGATTTTCAGGAATGAGAGTTAGGATACAGATGTGAACCAAGATGCATGTATTTTTACCAGAAAAGTTTGGCATTTGACTGAAACCATAATGTGAACTTATTTATAAGTTTCAACTTGTTAATATACATACATTTACTGGTGAAGAAATCATGACTAATCTTCAATGGTATTTTTGAGAATTCGGATCATGTGATGTTCTGTCACAGAATTCCTGCATGTCAAAACCTTTTGCCTCTTAGATATGCTATACATTCCTGGTTCAAAATGACATTGCTTATAGGAATAGCAAAGTTCTATCCTCAACCAAACATTATAAACAAAAATAAAATGTAATGATCATGTTGTTGCGCTTGCAGATGCATCTTAAATTTCCTTTTCTTAGGAGCCATCTGTGGGTCATATTATTTTGTTGTCTGTTGCATTTTCAGAACTGTGAAGGTTCAACTCTTATACTATGTGTAATATACTGCTATTGATATTTTCATATGAATGAAGATACTTACCATAACTTTCCATTTATTGCCCTTAAGCCACAAATAGAAACTAGTCATAGCATCAACTGTTCTAGACAAGAACTCCCTTGTGACGACCCTTGTTATTTGAGACTGAAGGTTGCTAAATGAGCTGAAATGTTAATTATGGAGTTTTTCGGTTTCTTAGAATTTTATTCATTTACATCGGTGTACCTTTTAACAAATATACAGGGTTTCTTACAATCCAATGAAGTTCACATCTTTGGATATGCCCGATCAAAGATCACTAATGAAGAATTAAGAGAACGAATACGTGGGTGAGATTTCTTTGCACCGAGTTTTAATTTACTTGTTTATCTGTGCACCTTGAATATTGTATTAAAAACCAATTTATAGTTTTTCTTTCCCTCCTTCATGATGATGCAAAAACTAATGCAACATGGAAGGCAACGTATGGAAATTGGAATTTGTTCTGTCGACAACATTGTGGAAACTTACTTTTTTTACTGAAAGAACCGCCGTAAAAAAATCTCATCTTGAACCTTTTTTGTTTAAATTTTCTGCTGCCAACTAGGTGCAGGTTATAAATATTTTCACTTTCATCATTGAATGAATTACGAGTTAAATTTCTCTGATGCCTTTATGCTTGATGCATCATTCTAGGCACAGCCAAAGTTAACCAAGTGAAACTGGAACTTTAGTTTTGCTGTACTATATATGAAATAGTTGGAGACTGCCCTCCACAAAGTTGAATGGACAGAATAGATGGATGTATATAACCTCAAAGTTTTCTACTTCACTTGTTGTGATAACTACCTATAAAGTGCATAAGATAGTGTATGTTGGAAAACATTTTCTAATAATAAGTCAATGCTTAGGAGGCACCTCCTGAAATAACTCGCTGAAAACACAGTGCCTGCTGGAGTGTCATTAGTGCTTCTTGTTATGAGAATCTATGCAAATTTTTTATTCCAAATGAAGCACCTGTCATATGTTAGTGAATTCGGCTAGGAGCAAGTTTAATAAGTCGATTTCTGGGCGCAGGGCTGATGACTGCAATCTCTTAATGGTGCATTTTAGCAACTTGTTGGACAGCTTCTATATGATATTACGAGATTGTTTGATGGAAAATTAGATAGGCAATCTCTCTCGTCTAAGCTATATCAAAGAAGAATCTATAATGTGGGGTTTAAGCTAGAAATAAAGAAATTTTGAGAAGGAAAGGATAAAATTTTTAAGATCTTAATAAACCCGGAACATATGCTAATTTCTAAATCTTCAGGGATGATACTTTTGTTTTCTAGTGGAAACCATCAATTTTTGGAAGAACCTAAGGATAACTAAGCTTAGAATTTGAAAGGCTCAGGGCCTCAGTAGTAGACGCGAGTGTTAAAGATGGCTGAAGGACAAGATTGAGGTAGGAGATAGTCAACTGTTAAAAATTATAGAATTTAACTGTAGAAATATTCTAGGAACATAATTGCTCTGGGTATAGGTTGGTTGTTAAAATGCACAGTTTACTTTTATCAGTATTGTTGTTACTAATTACTTATCATTATTGTTGTTACCGTTCACAACATGCACTGTAACTTACTTGATAATGTAGTAACTCCGTTGATAATGGCGTGCATGCTTTTGATATTTTCTTCTCTATTATAAGTCTAGGTGTTTTCATTTCTCTCTCTTCTATGCCTGCTTTCTCCAAGACTGTATATGGTTGTTTCACCTTTCTGACACCAGGTATCAATTTCACTGAATATACAGTTATCTTAGCCCAGAGAAAGGAGCTTCTGCTGAGCAATCTGACGTTCTGGAGAAGTTCCTTAAATTGGCAAGTCATCTCTCTTTTGCCTCTGAAAATTTGCAAGCATGATTATTGACACACCAGTTATATTTTGCAGATCAAGTATGTTAGCGGTCCATATGACTGTCCAGATGGGTTTAGATTGCTGGATAAGGAAATTTCAGAGCATGAGATATCAAAAAATAGTCAACCGGGAACCTCTCGCAGACTGTTTTATCTTGCCTTACCTCCATCTGTTTACCCTTCTGTCTGCAGAATGATTAAAAGTTATTGCATGAACCAGTGTAAGCTTTCTTGAAGTGATCTGATCCATAGAAGTATTTTTCTATATTATTCTATATTTACCATTTCTTTCTAGAAATATTTTTTAATTTCTTTAGTTTTCATGGTTTGAAACATATAATAGTTTTGTCTCCCATGCCTTACCTTTTATAAATTTGACTTGTCCTGTGTCCATGTTCATGTGCGTACTCATGTACATCACGTGTCTGTGTAGCAAAGGAATATCATGTGAAAATAAATATTTG
>NC_033795.1:22267816-22269087 GCF_001876935.1 Asparagus officinalis
CCCCCCCCCCCCCCCCCCCCCCGCACACACACACACACACAACCGGCCAAAAAAAACCACCACCAGAAAACCCCAAATTATTTTTTACTTTTCTCATTTTCCTTTCTTTTTCATTTTCCTAGTTTCTCTTGCAGCTGGTTGAAATGAAGGTAAAATCTGCTTTCTTTTCTTTCTATAAATCCTACTTTATTAACTTGTGCAAAAAAAACACAGAAGAAAACAAAATTATCACTGTAAAAAGAGAGAGCACAAATTATTACATACCAAACAGGGTGGTCAAGAGTTTTTAATTTAAACTTTTATAAGAAAAGCATGGCTTTAACTTCTCCTTGGACCTTCTCTAAACGAAGATCTTGGGTTTATCTGCAATCAAATTCGTATATTCTCTCTGCATCACATGTTTTTAGCTATTTCCAAGCATGAGCAGTGATTGTAGCTGGACATTAATGTATAACCTGTTTGATGCATGTATAAACAGACACTTTCACAAATTTTATAAATTTGCTCATTAGACTAGTTTATATTGCATTATATTTTAAAACTTGACTGTTCAAAAAATGCTAACTTTTTTATACTTTCCTCAAGTGTCTATGTAACTCTCTGTGTAGAAAATTGCTGTTGGCTGATGAACTGAAAAGGGCTGGTAATATTTAGATGTTTCTAGTAATCATTCGACTGCAACAAAAAATTTAAAAAATAATAAATTAAACTAGATATATGATACACTGAGCTCGAAATACAAATGTTTTAGAAGATGTAATAGTTGGCACCTGTTTCTACTGTAAGAGGGGAAGAGTCAAAGTAAAGTTATTCAAAGCTGAACTTTCGCACGTCACATAGCAAAATTATTACTGTGAGAGAGCTAAAGCGGTTGCTGGAAAGAACTTATAGAATATATATTGATATCTTTTTTGTTTTTTCTTGTTTTGATCGACAAATAAGATCCGAGAAAATAGTTATCTTCATCATACTATTACTATTAATACTTAAACTGGTCAATGCTATTTAATATATATTTCATCTTGTATAGTATGGTTACTCATACTTCTTATATGTAGTTCCAACTTCTGACTACATATTTTATGACTTAGAGTTTTCCACAAAAAAAAAAAAAAAAAAAATCCCTGAACCATTAACACATTCTAAAGTTTCATTTTTCAGCTGATCTTACCGGCTGGACTCGGATTGTTGTTGAGAAGCCTTTCGGAAAGGATCTGGGCTCTGCTGAAGAACTAAGTTCCCAGCTCGGGGAGTTATTTGATGAGCAGCAG
>NC_033795.1:22269097-22278505 GCF_001876935.1 Asparagus officinalis
GTGTGCATGTTAAAAGAGAGGAGCTGTGATACTGTTTCTTTTGTACCTCCACTGATCATTTCTTGCATCTCCTTTTGCATGACCAGTTGGTACTTCGTTTTGCAAATCGCTTGTTTTTACCTCTTTGGAATCGTGACAACATCGATAACATACAGGTAAATATTCTTATATGCTACATATTTTTTAAGGATGGATAATGGATGTATGGTGAACATAGGATGTATTATAAATATGGGTTTTATCTTTTTGTAAGAGTTCATTTTTAATTTATTATCATTTTCTTTCTGTGAGTGGGTGTCCCTGTTATTATGATAGTTCTTCTGCTACTTCTGTCTCTTTGAGCAGGATAGTACATGGCCACTACTAAAGAGTTGACTGCAATTCTTTTATTAGGTTGGATATGTTTGGTTTTGGATTAGACTGAACGATACAGACCCCCACTGCAATGGTAAACCTAGAACTAATTAACAACCAAGGAAAATAAAACATAGATAATTTCCAGCATAGGGAGGTGCATGCTTCAGCAAGGATTGCCTATATCTGCTAGGAAAGAAGACATTTTTTACTTGTAAAGGGCCTTTTAGGGTGGCATCTTTCTTTCCTTCTCTCCTGATTTTTTTCCAGCTAGCTGTACCTTGAAATCCCTCATTTCAAGCTTCCTCAACCAAGTTCTCATAAAAATCTCGATTTATTCATCAATTATCATCTACAATGTGTAAAGCTCCAACCTCGGACAACTAGTCTTTTCTCAAACCTATGAATCACATTTCATATTGGACTGAACTTTCTCCACGAAACCTACTAGGTTCAACCTGTTAGTCCAGCTCCCTGAAGTGGTTTGAATCTTACTTCTGGATATTATTTGTGAACCTGAGAATCTGCCATTTAGCTAGCATCCCTGAACTTGCTGGACTGTTTAATCTGGCTACCCTATTCTAAGTTTTTGCTGCCTGGACGTTTACTCTTAACCTACCTGTTTCCCTTCTACCTCCTTTCTTGAATAGATAAAGCATCACTCCCAGCTATTTCAATCAATATCATGAGTGAGATTTACCAGGTAAGCATTAGTGTCCATGGGTATTTCCCCCCTAATTTCTTGATTCTTCCTCTTCTCTCTTTTATTTTTTTACATCATACTTCCTTTTCCTTTATGTCAGATGCCTTTAGACCAACCCTACAAGTGTATCATTACTTTATATATCTCGATCTAAATCTATTTGAGAAGCTTTGATTTTAAATATAATTCCTCAACTTTAATAAAGCCCCAACAGATTTAAGCAAATGAGCATGCTAGCCTTGAGATCTGAAATTGTCATGGTTGTGTGCCCTAAATCCTTTGCAAGAGCTGGACAAACTGGCAGCAAGTCATTTAAGTACATAAACTATAGTATTCAATATGGCATGGAAATTATGGTCTAATGTTTTCACTTCAAGTAAAAATTAGTTCATTTCTAAATAGTTATTTATATGTTCTTGAGCAAGCTGTGACCAAATTTTCTATGGCAGATTGTCTTCAGGGAGGATTTTGGAACTGAAGGGCGTGGAGGATATTTCGATGAATATGGGTAAATTTCAGAAACCATGTCTTTGTTGCTTTGTTACCATAAAAATAGAAGATTAAGAACTAGCATCTCCTCCTAGTTCATCTGATAATGCAGTTAAGAATATGATTTTGGAACTACACTTGCCTTCTCCAGGCAAGAGATTTGTTAAATTTGAATATCAGGTAGTCAGGGATGCGAAGGCCTATGAACATGGACTGGTTTAATCTTATCTGAAACCACATTGACTCAAAAGGCCTGATCCATTTGAGTTATAAATCCCAACATACTTAACCATATAATAATCTAACGAATCTTTTCAGTGTCAGATTAAACTGCCTTTTCTGCCTTTTCTAGAGGAAACATGCATTTGAAACTAAATGGATATAAGATACCCCTAGCTAGCTAATCTCTAACTTGGTTCTTATCTAATGGGGTCAAACTCGAGTCTAATTCATCAACTCGATGGATACTGGAGATATTATCTCAACTAACTTTTTGGAGATGAGCTGAATTGTGCCATGGAATAAATCTGATAGCAGGTGCAGCCAGGGGAAACTTAACCCTTGTTGGCCAAGTCACACCAAGCCAAACCAAATATGGCAATATGTGCATTCCATATTGAATTCAAAATCACATCATCAAAGTCTTAAGAGTAACAGAAGTATCCAAAGTACCTAAGCATGTACTCTATTATCATCTATGAAGCACGGACACGCATAACATGAAGCCGTGTCGTGTCGTGTCCGTGTCGGACACACGTGTCGAACACACGTATCCTATGTATTTTTTAGGATTTGCCTCGTGTCGGCGTGTCAGATGGCCGTGTCGGATCCGTGTCCGTGCTACATAGGATTTTTTAGGATTTGCCTCGTGTCGGCGTGTCAGATGGCCGTGTCGGATCCGTGTCCGTGCTACATAGATTATCATTTGTCGGAATGCAGAAGCCGACAAATGGAGGACGAGTAGGCTAACCTGTTTGGAACTGTATGGACCCCAAAGGAATAAGCTGTTGTTTGAGTCATGAGTTCAAACACGCTTAACCATATATCCACCTAACCATCTTCCAATGTATGATAAAATCCCACCTTTATGTCTTTATTTGACCGATCCTACACTTGAAAGTGAATGGATGCTAGGCACACCTGACAAGATATTACTGGGTTATCAACAAATCCTTATCTCGTGTGATACTATAACTGCAATGTCAAATTTAAGAAGACAAGAATTAGCATCTCTTCATATTCATCCTGAAAGTGCAGTTTATAATAAATATCAGATCTAGATTTATCTTCTTTTGGAGGAGATTACAAAGTTTGAGATATCAAGGGACACTTGTACAGAACCCTGTAATTAAGACTGACAAACTAAATCCATATGAAATCACTTCAGGGAGCCAATCAGGGACTTCCACTTAGTAATTGTACACTGAGAAGCCCCTTTGTGGTAGTACGTAAACATTTTTTAATAATTTTGGAAGATTCTAGTTGACTCGACTGAGGAAAACTTTGATGGTTGTTATGAAGTTTTTATTTTTATTTTTATGTTATATGCTTATTGTCTGGGTTCTGATATTTGATTCTTAGACAAGCAGAGCAGTTATTCTATAAAATTATGGGCTCTGTGGTTTTTGACTCCTGCAGTTGGGGAATGGCCATCAGGTTGAGTGAAATCAAGTTTTTCTGGATTCAGAATTTGTTACATTGGAATTATTGAGTATAAAAGATTATTATGTATAACAGAAGAAAATAGAACTGGTGTGTAGGAATCATTTTATATCTTGATTTTTGTCTACGTTAATCTTTAGAAAATGGGAGACTTCAAATTTTATTTCGTATCCTGTACTTTCAATAGTCTATATCTACATCACGCAACTGAAAGTGATAATTGTATATAGAGTATCAATGTCTAAAATATTTACATATCCATAAAACATTTTGCATTTATCTATAGAAACTTTCAGATTCTAGTAAAATCTTGCAGAGTGAAGAAAAAACTAACTTGCTCTTGCTGTTAACAGACTGAACATTTTTCTAACTATACTGTCAGATGTATTCTATTTGTTTTTTGTTTCATTTCTCATTTGTTTATATCAGAAATTGATGGACAAACATCAACTTTTCTTTTGCAGAATAATTCGCGATATCATTCAAAATCATCTGTTGCAGGTATATCATGTTCTGATTTTGTTTTACATACAGTCTGCCTTTTCTGTTCTATTACACAAAGAATCAAGTCTGTCCTTAATTATAGAAACGCGTTCACGTCCCTTTAACATGTTTGTGAAGTAACATAATTTCTATTTTTCTTTTAACTGTCAGCACTGTTAGTTTCAACAATAATTTCAAAGTGGATGCTGAATATGAAACTAATTTCTCGTATCAACATGCCATTTTTAAAGGATATCATCATGGATGTTGTGTGATCCCAAGATATGTATTCTTCGCTTTTCTATTGGTTTTCTTGCATGATACAAGTTGATGATTTAGACTTTTTGGAGTTTGGTGAGGAGTTTGGTATGAACATATACCCCCTATAGTCTGATGTTTATACTTTCGGCCTTTTGGGTCACATTTTTATTAGTATCCCTGTGTGAAAGATGAATTCAGTCAAGCACATGCACTTCCATTTTGCTCACCTCTTACCTTCAAGCAAGCAATAAATCAGGAAATCCTGAAGGTAGTGTTAGTTACAAGTTGATGATTGAGTCCTATTTTTTCTTGAAAGAGATAAGGTATCATCAAGATATAAAGTAAAAGGGAGAGTACTATATGAAATAATTCTGTTAATCCATGTTTAGTGTGCTTGCAACTGATTAATAGAAGCACCCATGCAAATGGTGGTTTATATGGCGTAGAATATATGAGGCACCATGGAGAAGTAATTGGCTAGAGGGAAACAACAAAGTTGGTTGACACTACTAAATGAAGCTCCTAGGAGAGTGCACTGACTTACCTTTTTTGGATCATGAGTGATTGTCATCTCTGTTGTTTCTTCACACTTCCTAACTATTTGTTTTTAATTTTTTTCAATATAAAAGGCTAATGAAAGCAAGCTAAAAGATAACTAGGTTAGACCGATTTCACACACAGACATCTAATGTTGAAGATGGCTTCAGGCCTCAACTATTCCATAATATGAGGACTCATTTTTTTCAACTTGTGGTTTATCATTCTCTAAATGTTCTCTGTTTGGTTGTCAAAAGCATTCATGGTCCCATCAGATATTACTATGGAACATATGTATCAGTAGCAATTCAAATTGAAATTTACTGTTAGTTTCTTTTTTTTACTCCTGCAGGTTCTTTGTTTGGTGGCAATGGAGAAGCCCGTTTCTCTTAAGCCCGAGTACATACGGGATGAGAAAGTGAAGGTTCTCAAATTCATTTGTTTTGTTATTGTTTATTTTTATGCTCATGGTCTTCATGCAATCTGATACCCGGTCTCCATAGCTGCTGATCTTGTGATTTTTAACTTGATGTATGATTATAAATTTTACAAAGTGTCTTATGTAATTATTTATCTCAAATCCTAGGTTCTTCAATCAGTTCTTCCAATATCACTCGATGAGGTTGTCCTAGGGCAATATGAAGGCTACAAAGATGATCCGACAGTTTCAGATAGCTCTAATACTCCTACTTTTGCAACTGTGGTTATGCGGATACACAATGAAAGATGGGAAGGTCTGGTTCAGTTTCCTAATTGAACTTATCATTCATATTGTTGCACAACAACAAATAACAGAATCAACAACAAAGAACAGAAACAACAACAGCTTCTTTATACATAATTTTTGGGTTCGGCTACAGGAATCCTACTTCTTCATGCAATCTGTTAAGGACTACCTTATCTTGAGTTAATCATGCCATGTCCTTCGTAGTTGCTTTCAACCAAGTTTTATTAGATTGGAAGCAGTTAAGAAGGACATGGCAATGGTTAATAATATCCTGTATAATATTTTGCTATAAATGTCCTTGATGTTTTATACACATAGACCACATTTCTGTAGTTTCTTCTCTGCATTTATCTGGATACTCTTAATGCTTTGACTAATGCATATATATGTAGTTGATGTTTATTATTTAAACTAATTCTACCATAAATTGTGCAGGTGTTCCTTTTATACTCAAGGCAGGAAAAGCTTTGAATTCAAAAAAAGCAGAAATTCGTGTTCAGTTCAAAGACGTTCCTGGTGATATCTTTAAATGTATAGCCTATTGCTCTCTCAAATTATACTAGATTGCACCTGTGAAACTAAGCTGGAATGTGTTTAGAATTTTATTACTGATATTAGCAATAAATGCAATTTACATTTTCATTCTTAAATAGATGCAGCAGTTTCGTATTATTGTGACTTAACTTTTTGTGTAGTATTATGGTCTGTATGCATATGTAAGCTGACTTAGAATTCTTTTTTAGGCTGGAGCATGAGCTCTGTAGAAAAATTGTCATGCTACTTTTGCTATCTTAGATAGTTATGTTCAAGGACATATTACTTCCAGCTGTTACTCGAATAAAATTATGAGTTAATTAGAGATAAATAATTAAAAGTAAGCATCCGATGACTTCCATAATTCAGGCTAGGCAAATAAATTATTAGGGAGCCAAAAGTCTGCAACTGAGAACAACAAGATGAGAAGGTTAATGTAGATTTTTGTACTCACATGCTAATATAATACCCATAGAAAACAAGTAATATGAACGTAATATGTTAAGATGGACAATCATTTGTATGCATCACCAAAAACACTTGTATGTCTCATTGACAGGGATGTGAATCAATCTGCAGATTACTATTTGTATCTTGAAAACTTGTGGTCTCTTTATGATGGATGTTGTTGCTCTTAATGTGACCATATTTTTTTTACTTTGTCATGAGTTCCTTTATGATATCTTTACCTCTTTTCCTGTTTGATTATTATCTTAATTTTTCTTTATCATTTGTGGAATTTTTCTAAACATTAATTCTGAAACTTGAACTTTTCTGTTCCGTAATCAATATAGGTAAAAAGCAAGGCAGAAATGAATTTGTTATACGTCTGCAACCTTCAGAAGCTATGTACATGAAACTGACTGTAAGTAGTCGGCCAAGTTCGTAACTTTTTAGATTCCCACTGCAACACTATGATACATCTCATTAAAGTTAACTTTTTATCTGTGTACAATTTCTTACTGCAACACTATGATACATCTCATAACGGGAACTAGTTAGATTCGTGAAACTTCAATATAAAGTAAGTAGCTAGGAAGTTTCAATTGAGCTAATGACATTTTATATGTAATGAGCATTGGCTGTGAATAAATACAAGAATTCATGCTAAACAAGATTACAAGGTATATGAAAGGGGGTAAAATCTTTATTAATTTTTTTTCCTGAATAAATGGGAGATGTCTGTAAACCTTTTTAATGTTTGGGAATTTTGTACAATGAAGACTAATTAAACAGAGAAGATGTTGTTCCAGTTTCAAAATCCTCAGTTAAACAAAATAAATATGCTTAATAATATATCAACAAGCCATGACAGAATCATAATAAGGTAGGTGGGCAGAATATTTCTTTGGGTTCAGGCAGTGAGTACTGGCACTGGATGTCAATGAGATTAGACAACATACCTTGATGTCTTTCATAATTTTGAAAGATATCATATCATAATGTATATAAAGTATATGCTTTATACAATTTTATATTTAACATATGCATATTTAATGGCTGGCAATTTGGAGGTTGTACCGTTAAAGCGGTAAAAGATGTTGCAACATATTCACTTTAGAAGACTTGTTGTGGCTGATGCCTTTGCGTGTAACACACATACTGTTGTTTCCTGGACTCAACGAGCCCACCTAAAGCACACTGATAATAGCCCAGAACCCAATTGCAAATTTAAGCATTCAATACCACCTGATTTCCCACAAGGATTACTAGCTCATGGAAAATGGCCTAGCTGACCATGGATGATTTATGCTTTTTATTTTTTTAAAATGGTGGTTTACTAATGGTGGTTGTATTGGGCGAAGTGGGTGCAAGGCCTGTACAATTAAGAACTAATTAAGCTGACAAGATCTGGTTTCTGGTTCTAAACCCCTTAGTCATACGAAGCAGAGATGTTAGCTGTAACACCAATAAATTTGACCAGAATTTATAATGACAGATGTATACATGGTATCTCTTGGATCCAGTAGAGGGTATTGACAACTGATGTCCATGGGATTAACCATTGTACCTTCATGTTTTTCACATTATTATAATATTTGGATATTTCACATAATATTGAAGTAAGTTCTCTGTTGTATATTCTTATAATTAATGCTTGTATTTTGTATAATAGTGGACTGTTTGGTGGCTGTAGTTGTGCTAAAGCAGGTAAAAGTCATAGCAATATGGTCCATTATTCAGAGTGGGTTTTTTAGACATAATGATCTTTCAGTGGTTGCGCCCTCACTGATAATTTCTCCAGCACTAATAGAGTGATATAACCTTTGTTATGTCTGGTGAGCAATGCAGTATGCTAATTCATAACAGATAAATTTGCTGTCCCAATATGTGATTCCCAATTCCTCTTTCTCCATTTACTTCCTGGAAAAGTACTGGTTTTATCCTTCAGCTGATGAAGATGTGTATAAGCTTATAGACAAGCTTATGTAATTAGATTTACTGCCTAATGCACGTGTTTGAATGAGCTGATTTATTAGAGTACAATATCAATAGATTTCGAAGTATTCTTTTTACTCATGTACTTTTGACTTTTTGTGCCATATTGATATATTATGCAGGTCAAGAAACCTGGATTGGAAATGTCAACCATACAAAGTGAACTAGATTTGTCTTATGGAATGCGATACCAAGGTGTCCCAATTCCTGAGGCATATGAACGGTTGATATTGGACACGTATGCTTTCCCCTCTCAATTGAATTGCAATTTTATTTTATACATTGATGTTAGTGCTATGTCACTCACATTTTGAGAATATTTTAGGTCATTGTTTTTATGTATTAGTTACTCCAAGAATCTAATTTGCTTTCATCATTTACTTAATTTTTACTTTTCTATGTCCAGTTCTGACAGTAAATGCCTAAAAAATTACCAGAAATAGCCAATAATGTGTTTTTACTATCCAATGCAAATCAGAAAGCTTGTTTGTTGATTGGGATGCATCTTTAATTTGGTTCTCAACTTTTAATAGAATCACAAGCCCTGTACAACTTAAAGCTGTGTTACACAAAACTTTCATGGTTAATGGAAGCTATACAAATAACTAATGACCATCTTCTCTGGTCCAATACTTTGTTATAGTCCCATAAATTTTAAGTAGCTATCTTTAACAAAAAGATGTTATAAAACTTAGAAAAGAAAAGGCGGAAACTATAGTTACATAAGTGGAATGTTGTATTGAAAGATATAACTTGTTTTCATACTTATTGGTGTGCTATAGTTAGTCAAAACATGTCTAGAACTATCTAAAATAAATAAATGTTTTCGCCTTATTACTATTATTCCGAAGAAGTTATACTATGCAATGCATAGTGTAGGATGTCTGTTTATGTAATTAAACATATTGCATCTCCAGTTTCTAGAAAATGTTTTCCTTTGTAACATTTATTTTCCCCAAACTTTTGCTAAATAAATGTTTAAAGAAACTATATTACCCAGAAATTGGAGACGGAATAAGTTCAATTATATAAACAAATGTTTTATACTATGCATTTCAGAATATAAATACTTAGGAATAATAATAACAATCTAAAAGCATTTCTGTAATAAAGATTATTTTAAGCATGGTTTGGCTGACTATAGCAGCAATTATGGATACACGTTCTGTTTTTCATAATAGACTAATGATAACCACACTTCTCTTTCCTACACTACTTC
>NC_033795.1:22278527-22279977 GCF_001876935.1 Asparagus officinalis
GTTTGGAAAAAGTTAAGAGAGACGGACACCACAATTTTCTCATACATTTCACTTGTGCGACTATAGTTCTTGCTCTTTTTATTTTATGTTTTATAATATATTTTTTTGTTAACTATTAACTATTAAACTTGTTGGGATCATGACCCAAGGTATTGGACCAGATGCAATTTGTTATTTGCATAGCTTCTATTCACCATGAAGTGATAGTGTAATGGAATATTAAACTGTAGAGGGCCTGTAATTCTGGTCAAAGTTGAGAACCTACGTAAAGATACATCCAAATCAGCAAACAAGATCTCCAATTTCCATCGGATATTTAAATTGCATTATTGGTGACTTGTGGTTATATTGTTTACATATAAAAGCAAAAACAAAGCCAATGATTAAAAGCAAATCAGGTTCTTGTCATCCCAAATTTCTGCAAAAGTACTGAATTCCAAAATATTCTTCTTCCTCCCTTCTATATCATATTCTAAATCCAAAATACTATCAGTAAGTTATTCACATGCATACAAGAATCTGTTGAAAACTGCGGTGGTTTTAGTTTAGGAACTGAGTAATTTGCTATCTTTTCTTGCAGAATACGAGGAGACCAGCAACATTTTGTGCGCAGAGATGAACTTAGGGTAATTTACATGCTTAGCATTCAATCTCTTGTGCATCTGCATTTTGAGAAAAAAAAGGGATAAATTTCACTACATTACCCGAATTTTTGAGGACTCTGCATGAAATCTCCCTGAACCTTATAAATTAAACAAAGGGTGAAGTGACGATAGACCCCCTGTAGTGTCACCCAATTGTGGATAGACCCTCTGAGTGAATATTTTTAGTCATAAGTGACGATAGACCCCCTGTAGTGTCACCCAATTGTGGATAGACCCTCTGAGTGAATATTTTTAGTCATTAAAAGTAAAAATAAGTTTTGTACAGGTGCATACACCCCCTACAGTTCTATTGGTGCGGACAAACCCCTAGTTGCTAATTTTCTTGACTCTTAAAAGAGTTTATAAAAAAGGTTCACTGGAGAGATCTATACATGGACAAATAGTACAAGGGGGTCTAACCTGACAATACTACAGGGGGTCTATCTGCAGTTAACCCTAAGAAAACTACTATGAACTCTTTCCGGTAAAATACCATGACTGATGGCAGTTAGTTTAATTTGTCATGTGGTTCTGTCATGTGGATCGTATGTGATATGTTTTGGACAGTTTTATCTATTGCAGTTAACCCATCCTCCCTGTTTAGTCGTTTTATCCTTCAAATTGATTCCTGTAGTAACAATTTCCCAATTTGTGGTAGTTTTCTGAGATTTTGAAGCTCCATGTCAGTTTCTTTTTGGATAAAGTACGCAACTCCCTCCCCCACCCCCACAACAAATTTTTTTGGGTGGTTGCGGTTTTTCCCGTTTTGTTTGGGTTGTGGGGGTGGTTTTTTGGTTATTTGCTGT
>NC_033795.1:22279994-22321052 GCF_001876935.1 Asparagus officinalis
GGTTGCACAAATCCTCCTGTAACTTTTGAGAGTTTCACAATACCCTCTAAACTTTTGGAAATAATTATTGATAGAGTTAAACTGGAAGAGAGGGTAGTAGGGAAATTTTGGGAAGTGTTGATGAAGTGGGTTTTCTTCCTTGTTCTATCCAGAGGAGAATATTTGGGTTGTGGTTGGCTGGTTTTTCAAAACGTTGTCTTTTCCACTAACTCTGTTAACGGTAAAATTTCATAAAGTTCTGGGGGGATTGTGAAACTCCCTGAATCTTGATCTTTCTCTCAGTCTGCAGTTTTAATCTCTTCTTCCACTCCACAAATAAATCTAGGACTTTATTCTTATGCTTCATGGTGTACACCCAACAACGCCTAGAATAGTCATCAACAAACGTGACGAACCAATGTCAACCACCAAGTGATGCCGTCTTGGTGAGAACGCCTAGAATAGTCATCAACAAACGTGACGAACCAATGTCAACCACCAAGTGATGCCGTCTTGGTGAGACTCCAAACATCTGTGTGCACGTAGTCCAGGATGCCCCTCGTACTATAAATAGCAGTCCCGAACTTCACCTTCGTTTTCTTGCCAAGAACATAGTGCTCACAAAAATTCACTTTTCCACTCTTGGCTCCTTTCAATAGCAGCTTGGGGAGTTTTGTGAAATTTACCTTTCTTTTTTCCCAAATATATAAAGTTTAGGATGTTTTTGTGTAGATTCTCAAAAGTTGGTGATAGTTTTGTAAAATCTAACTTTGCAGAAAACTCTAACCCGATATGTGTGTTTCAAATGAACAGGCAGCATGGGAGATCTTCACACCTTTACTTCACAGAATTGATGATGGAGAGCTGAAGCCTCTCCCTTACAAACCCGGCAGCAGAGGACCAGAAAAAGCCGATGAATTGCTTGCTAAAGCTGGGTACGTGCAGACGCACGGATACATATGGATACCGCCTACCCTATAAAAATGAATGCAGTTATCTACATATGAAGGAATCCTACTTACCTTCGTGATGAATAATGGCTCCCAGGTGCTTCCATGAGCCTGCTTGTGAGTTTGATATCATGTAGAGTTGCCTTGTATTAGATTGTTGTGCTGCTGTATTGAGATAGCAAGCATCCGTAAGATGTACATCATGTTATGTGTATTGGCTTTGTATGGGGACGGCACGCTACAGTATCTACTTCAATCTCATGGTGTTCAATTATTTGCGAAGTGCTTCCTGGTCAGCACATTTTTTTGACGAGCAAACTTTACAGAAAATATGTGAAGGGTTACTTGTAGGTGCACCCTGAACTATTTGGGGTTAGCCACTAATTATTCCTAAACCTTTTTAATTAGCTCGTAGACCCTTTGATGACCAAACAGTGCTATCTCCTAATACTTGTACCCATAACATGGTTGTAATATTATCTCATTATGTTGCAGAAAGATTGCTACATAGGGACTCCTCATTCTCTACATTAGACAAGCATTAATCCTGAGCTTTCACGGGTTGTTTTAATTTCTTAATTAACATTATAGTTAAAATTTGTGTTTGTACCAAGCATACCCATTGTTCAAGTAGATAAATTAGGTATGATGAAAGGAGTTAGGCATGCAAAGCTGAGTAATTAGGTCCCCATCAATCAACATTTTAACTATAATGATAATTAAGAGGGACAAATTTTCAAAACCAACCCATTTGATAAACTATTCCCAAAAAAAGACCCATTTCAGTTTTATTTGTAAAAACCTACCTGGTTTCAGCCTCAGCGCTGAAACCAGGTCGGTTTTTGAAAAAAAAATTCCGAAACTTCACGGGAGTTCAACTCCCGTGAAGTTTTGTTATGTGAAAAAACTTCACGGGAGTTGAACTCCCGTGAAGTTTCGTAAAGTTTTTTAGAAAAACCGACCTGGTTTCAGCGACAGTGCTGAAACCAGGTCGGTTTCTCTAAATAAATCCCAAATGGGTCGTTTTTTGCAATTAGTTTATCAAATGGGTTGCTTTTGAAAATTTGTCCTAATTAAGAGCAAAAGCAAGGAGTGATTAGTGACCCCCTCTCTTTATGGTTGGGGCAATCCAGCCAAATTTGGTCGCAGTTGGCAATCCCGACCATTTTGGTTGTGGTTTTCGCCCCTACCCCGCCAGCGGTGGTAGTTAGGCGACTAATTAGTTCATGTTGTCAACATGCAAGCCTTCATATCGAGAGACTAATTAGTTTGATAAGCTAGCTTCATATCGACTAACATGCAAGCGGGCTAAAAAGTTGTCTATATATTTGAGAGTTTTGAGGTTGTGTGGGTGTATCCTTTATATTAGACCAATATGGAGGCTTATTATTCATCAAACTAAGTCGATTCCAAGAATAAGATCCTAGCAATACCCAATTGATTTATCAATTGTTTCAAATTAATCTCCCCAATTAAGAATATGTGCTAGTACCAGAAAGGAAGTGGTTTGCAATTTTATTGATTTCAAGAGACTACCTTCAAATTATTAAATATTTAAGAAACTAATATTAAAAAAAAGTATTAAAATCACATAAGAAGATGCCTGAGAGAACGTCATTCAGGCCATGGCCAATTGCTTGGTCTACTTGGACGTGAGCTGTGCCCATTGATTATAATTAATTTGTAAAGTGATACTTACTATTCTGGTGTAATTAGAGCATTGTGTGTGCGTGTATGTATGTATGTACACACACATAAACAAACTGTAGCATATTTGCAGCTTATAGGATTTGATTACGTACTAGATTAGAAAATAATAAGATGTATATTTGATTTGTTTGATTATCAAATGATTGTTTAAAATTTGTTTCCTTATAATTGTATTACTACATGCATGACGTTATTATATTATGCCACTTACATTTTGTAATTCAAGTTACGTACTGATTTTGACGGACTTAAATAGCTCGATCCAGATCAAAATTTTAACAGTGTATACTAATCGACAATTATTTATCTGAATTCTAAAAAATCAATTTGTTCTTAAAAAATTAGTGTGTTTTTTTAATAAAATAAAAGTACTCTAGTCAAATAGTTTACTTTTAACAAACTTTTAAATTATTAATCAAATAAAAACATGGCGATTACTTGATAAATGTCCACGAATATTTGAAAAATGTTTGCATTCGAATTCAAGCTCTAAGAAATCCAGAGACCGCTTGGAATTCGTGCTCAAATTTGAAGATCTGAAACAACTACGTACAGATATGAATACCTCGATGTGCGATTTCATTTGTTTTCTGCTTTGAAAAATAAATATTGAATTGTATTATACAAAATAGGCACCCGTCACCGGATCCAGCCGTGAGTCACGATCCTTGTACATTATTTTTGGCACATGAGGACCCTTCACAAATAGTGAAACAATAAAGTGAGTGATCAAGTATTACTTTAGGGCTGTTTGGTTGTATGTTTTTAGCATGTAAAAGGATGGAAAGTGTAAAAAAGTGGGTCCCAATGTCAGCTTTCATCACTTTCAATTGTTTGTTTGTAGTTGTGAAAATAGTGTAAAGTGATTTCATATGCTGATGTGGCTTGTAAAGTGATTTCATAAAAAAAAAGACATGATTTTAGGAGAAAGCTGACATTGAAGTTAGAAAAAAAGAATAAAAAATAATTTCAACCAATATGATCATTTGAGTAGGGACCACTTTTTACACTTTCAAAACAAACAATTAATGTTATATTTGCAAACCAAACAAGCAATTTATGATTCCAATGGAATCAAAAACAAACAAAGAAAAGTATACAAGTAAAATTGATGAGGTGGACAACAACTTTTCAAGTTGTGTCATAAATACACAATTTTACCAACAACAACCAAACAGCCCCTTAGAGGTAACATGTGACTCTCGTGCAGACAACGACGACTCTGCTGTTATTTCCCGCAGTGGTCGTTGTGATTTGAATGTTGCATGTCATAGTACCTTGTGATTTTTTTTTTCGAAAAAGATTTTTGGCTCGCGGGTGAACCGCGAGCCACCCAACTCGCAGAGTTGGGTACGAGCCAAAAAGCAGAGTTGTTTTTTTTTTTTGAAAAGATGGTACCTTGTGATTTGAATGTTGCATGTGGTGTTATGAATTATCTTTTGTCGCTTTTCCATTAAGGCTTCACTTGGTTGGGGCTACCGAAAGAGGGGAAGTGTGGTAGAGCGAGGTGCAATGAGGTACAATTATATATTGACATGTACTTTTTATTTGGTTGCAGGGTGGGTGAGGGGGTGTAACTATCTCTTGTTTTGGTTGAGGGTATGGAAAGAGTAGGTGAGGTGATGAGTTAGTTAGAGTACAATATTAATATACTTTTGTGGGTATTTTCAGAAAAATACACTTTTGCGGGAATATTTTCAGGATCATATTAATAATAGTGTCTATGATTTATTAAAAAAAGAAAAGAAAAGAAACCTATTATTTATCCAATCAAATGAGTGGGAAAACATTGCAGCTCAATGGCTAAGATTTTACAAGATAATATACTCTTCATATATTGAAATTAGTCCCCCATATCTAGTAAGTGTTATGAAGTTATCCCTCGGGTTCGCATCACATTGATTTGTGGGACTAATTTCAATATATGGAGATTTGTGGGACTCCGTTGAAGTTACTTAAAGATTTTCGAAAATAATAATTTCAGGAAAAAATTGAAGGACTAGTTTGTAAATTTGGTGGTCAATTTTGAAAGACCTAAAGATTTGGGAGGCCAAATTCCAAAAATACCTAGTGAGGA
This sequence comes from Asparagus officinalis, assembly GCF_001876935.1. NCBI lineage: Eukaryota > Viridiplantae > Streptophyta > Magnoliopsida > Asparagales > Asparagaceae > Asparagus > Asparagus officinalis. Next base: position 22,284,711 of record NC_033795.1, read on the forward strand.
TAGTATAGTTAATTAGGTAAATATAAAATATTTGTGAGAATAAAAGAGTGATTATAAAATAAATCTATCAATCCCTCCGGGTGGAAATTTTCTCTCTCCTCATATTAAATTTATTTTTTGCTTTCACTCTCTTTACCGCACTCTATTCTATTTTAATTTTTCTTTTAAATACCTCCTACCAATAACTATTTTTCAATTTTTTCTTACTTTACTGTATCCCACTCCTCATACTTCCTACCACGAAGCTTAAAGGGTGTTGTCCTATCGTCCGGATGAAATAATTACTGCTGGTGTCCCTTATTCATTAAAGGGTGTGGTCTTGTGATTTATTTGAAATAATCAATATTTCTATACCTTATTCAATAAATGTTTGTGTTGTTATTTCTCTTCTATTGTTAAGTCTTGTTTTATAGAAAGGGGGTCAGACATTTTCTAGTAGTTGGCTAATTTGATAAGGGGACGAGTGGTTCACTTGTTTTATAGAAGCTTTTTTAGAAAATGACTGACAACTGACAATAATATTTTTATAAATAATAATTATCTGTAGTTTTTTTTTCTTTCAAATTCTATTTGTTTCACTGAAAATTTATAACAATATTTTTTATAAGGTAGTGAAAATGAGGTATTTTATAGAAATTAATTTCCTATCCATATGGGCGGAAATTGCTTAGAAATCTAACACATTGAATTAAATAGTAATTTTTATACAAAACTTACTCATTTCCACTCCTCCACACATTTTATATAAAGTTGATTTTCCTCTTTTCTTTTTTTGAACCAAGCAAAGGGGGAAAAAAGAAGAAAACATCACTTTTTGAATTTCTATAGATTTCTTCTACAAATTTTTGTAGATAAATATGGAAATCAAAATTTGAGTGTTTTTTCTTTCATTTTATTATTATTATTATGTATATCGAAACCAAACAACTCTTAAGTTAATGTAAAAGCTGGGTAAATTTCGGTTAATTACATGTAAATACCCTATAGTTCCTTCTATTTTCTACTTATATATCCTTCTTTTTTTTTCACAGCACTTATATACATTAAAGTTTTTTAAAACTTGTACTTACACACCCTCGCTTATTTTGGTAGCACTTATATATCCCAAAGTCTTAAAAATGTGCACTCAAATATACCAATACAAACATTTATGAAGTTAAGAGACTAATTTTGATGTAAATTAGGAATGCCAGGATTTTTATATTTATTCCAATTGATTTGGGGGACTAACATCAACTTCTTTTCCTTTTCGGATATGATTTTTAGTAAATGAGATTATAATGGTGGTTTATGCTTTTGGGACACTTGATACTTTAAGCTAATGATTTCTATAAACTCATTAATAACTACGAAAACACCCTCGCACTCTTCTTTCCTTTTTGTGTTTGTAACCAACTAACCATGCAAAGGAAGGATCCATCCGTCATTTGAAGAAAAGTAGTTGAAGAATCAAATAGGCTTTATGGAGGAGAATTAAATAGCTGGGAGATAGTCGCTGGGATAAGCAAAGAGGATTTATTTTGGGTGTGTGTGTGTGTGTGGGGGGGGGGGGGAGTAGAAGATGGTTAGAATTTGGAGGGAAATGAGGTTTTTTTCTCTCCAAACCCCCTTTCTAATCATCATTAATGCCTACAGTCCCTATTCTCCGGTGACCGGCTATTAGAGAGAGTGAGTGAGGGTATTTTGGGGTTCACATGTTTAAAAATACACATGAGGGATTCAATTCTAATTTTTTGGGGATGAAAGGAATTATGAATTTGCTTTTGGGAGCTTCGAAAAAGTATTGAGGGTTAGAATACTTATTGTTATTTTGGGGGCTGGAAGCAATTTTTCCTTTTTTTTCCTTTCTAAGTTATTGTTTTCGAGATGAGCCTGGGGATCTTCGTGGAACAGGAAAGGAGAAAAAACAAAATCGTATCCCTATTTCTTTCTCCTTTTATCTCCCATCTCATTCTTATTGAAAATCAAATATTACTTGTCATATTTAAGATCAAATATGCATATACACTTTAAACGGATCCAAGTCCAACAACGTCCATTTTTAAGGAATTTTTTTCTAACTCGAGATTGTTCAAGGACGTGTGATTCTCTACCCTATTTTAGATGTATTTTACTAGAGAAGGAAATCCTATTTTATTGTTAATAAATATGTTATAAGCATGAAATTACTATTGTTTTTAGAGTTGATTCAATGCATCGATAATGAGAATTTTTTAAAATATTTAAATCGGTAGAAAATAGAAAAGGGGCTGAAATATAGGAAGGATTTTTTTTTTAATTTGTTTATCTTTCCTTTTCTTATCTTCCTCAAACGGTGAATCCTCTTCCCATATTTTTTTCCACCTCATAGTCCCCACTCAAGGGGCTGTTTGCTATTTGATTTATTACCTAAGGTACCGTTTGGCAACGGGGTAAGTGAGAGGTTAAGGAGACTTAACCCCTTCTTAACCTGCCAAACACAACAAATCTATATAATGGTTAAAGTGAGTTAACCCTCCATAATTTGCCAAACATAAAAAAATATAGAAGGGTTAAGTTAACCCCTCTAGAGGGGTTAAAATGAGTTAACCCCTCAAAATGAGGGGTTTACTAATACTCCTATTTAGATGGAATAAGAGTTAACCCTTCTAATTATAAAGAAAATAGTCAAAATCATTGTTATTCCCAAACACTAAAACTGATCATAAGAGCTAAAATAAAACTTATTTAAGTCAAAATCATTGTTATTCCCAAACACTAAAACTGATCATAAGAGCTAAAATAAAACTTATTTAACAGATTAATAATTTAGTCCTTCGGATTATCAAATGGGCTAAGTACATTAATCCTTCTCTTTAACCCTTCTTTATTAACCCTTTGCCAAACGGGGCAAGATTATTGGAAAAGGAATCCGGTGCAAGAAGTATTTTCCATTGCTTTTTATATATTTTTCCCGAAATGTTAATCTATTCTTTGTTTCGACATTAGCAAAGCAATTCCAGAAAAAGTCATTGTTTGTAATATGTTGTTTCATTCATTTCCTAAATAAATAGGAAAACAAAAACTAGAGAGAGAGAGAAAGAAAGATGAAATGTGCTGTTTCCCCTCTTTATATGGACAATTTTTTGAGTTCTTGAAACAAACAATACAACAAGAACTAGGCCTGTCTAAAAAGCCCGCCGACCAGGGCTCGGCCCGAAGCCCGGCCCGGCCTCGGCCCGGAAATCCGGGCATGACCGGGTTCCGGGCCGGGGTACGGGCTGCCTCAGCGACGCCCGGCCCGGGCCCCGGCCCGGCCCGGAACAGCGCCGGCCCAGCTCGGTCCAGAACAGCGCCGGCACCGGGCAAAAATCCGGGCCCGGTAGCCTGGGCCCGGAGCCCGGTGGCAACGATCACCATAGGTAACCGTTTTGGCCATAAGAGTGACCGTTGTGGCCAAAACGGCCCGGCCTGGCCCATAACGGTCATATCGGTCTTTTGACCGTTTTGTCCCTAAAAACGGTCAAAAAACGGCTATTTTGTGAGGTTATTTTGGTTATTTGTTTAGGGGGCTGGCTCTATAAATAGAGGGGGGTTTTCATTTATTTTCTTCACACCAAAACCCATCTACTTCTCTCTTATACTCTTATACTCTCTTATACTCTTATACTTTCTTATACTTTCTAATCCTTTCATCAAATGGCTTCCGGATCAGATTATGAAGAGCAAAACCTATCTCCCGATCTTGAAATGAGTCCTCCTACTGGGTCTACTCCTACTGATGTTAACCCCGAATCCGGTGGCGACGAATCTGCACCAAGAGCTTCTGAAAGGCTAAGATCCGATGTGTGGAATTTTTACGAGATGATCGACATCACCAAGGATGAACACGGTAGGATCCTCACCCAGAATGCTAAGTGTGCGTTGTACGACAAGATTTTTTAAGCTCATCATAAGAGAGGCACCAACCACCTCAAACGCCATTTAGATAAACACAACAAAGGTCAGACTCCTCAAGGTGATATCTGACAATCTATGATTTTTCAATCCTCCTCTTCTGGTAGTCTTGGCAGTTGGAACTATGACGCTGCCAGAGCCATGAAATGCGTAATCAAACTTATCATTCTTAAAAACATTCCTTTTAAATTAGTAGAAGATGATGAATTTGAAGATATGTTTAGAGATGGTTTTTATCCTGCATTTAAAAAAATTTCTCGTCAAACCTGTCAACGTGATATTTTAAAATATTATCAGGAGGAACAAGGAAAAATAATTTCTTATTTTAAAATTTTAAACTATAAATTTTCTTTAACTTCTGATATTTGGACATCTAGAGCACAAACTGGATATTTATGTATCACATCACACTGGATTGATGAAAATTGGCAAATGTTTAAAAGAGTTGTTTCATTTATTGCAATAGAAGAGTCACATCCTGGTATTAATGTTGTAAATTTAATAATTGAAGAACTTATGAAATTAGAAATTTCAGAAAGAATATTTTCTCTTTCACTAGATAATGCAAGTAATAACAATATAGCTGTTGATTTTATCAGATCAACTCTGTCATTGCCATGTCATGGTGATCTTTTTCATATTAGGTGTATCTGTCATATTTTAAATTTAATTGTTCAAAGTGTATTTACTGAAATTAAACCCATGATAGAAAATGTTAGAACAGTTGCTTATATGCATAATGCTTCTGAACAAAAACTTAAAAGATGAAAATAATTTTAAAAGAAAAAATATAAAGCCTAGACTAATTCTAAAAGATGTTGACTATAGGTGGAATTCCACCTATGTAATGTTAAGTGTAGCAATAGAATATAAAGACATTATAACTGATTTTATAAATTATTATGCTTCTAGTTCTAGTTCTGGTGGCACTTATGGAATAACTGAAGATGAATGAACAATTATATGTAATTTAAATGAAATGTTACAAGTTTTTTATGATGCTACAATGTTATTATCTAGCTGTTATTATCCAACCATTACTTTAGCTGCTTTACAAATTTTAAATATTCAAATTTTTTTTAGGAAATATTGTATGGATGATACTTTTGGATCTATGATTTTTCAAATGGAGAGCAAATTTAATAAGTACTTTAGGCCTATTCCTCATATTTTTGGTTTGAGAATTCTTATTGATCCATGCTTGGAGGATATTGGCCTTCGAAGTTTGTTACAATCATTGTATGGTAATCAGATTATAGACTTAGATGATGGAACCACCCTTACTGCTACTACTCATCATTAGCTATTAGAAATTATTTTCAAACCTTATATGATGAGTATGCAACTAGACATGGTGTAGCTACACAACAGTTTACAGCTTTGGTTTCTTCGAGCTCATCCCGAGGTAAAAGTGTAAGTTTTGATAGGTATGCAATGGTAGCTAAGATAATTGGTGGATCTGGACTTGGATCGTCATCATTGGAGGTTTTTGAAATAGATGAATATTTATCTGCTTCTTTAGTTAAATATCAAGGAAATGCTTTAGATATTTTGTAATGGTGGAAAGTATATGGATCAGTTTCATATCCTATACTTTCCACCATGGTTCGTGACTTACTAACAGTGCATGTTTCGACGGTAGCTTCGGAATCCGCCTCAGCACAGCAGGAAGTTTGATCGACGACCACAAGACATGCTTAGATCCGTATACTGTACAAGCGGTGATGTGCTTACAAGATTGGTGGAGGTACAAGAAGCGAACGCAATGCATCGATCAGATGGCTAGAATTGAAGATAAATTTAAAGAATTGAGACTAGCAGATAGATATAAAGAATAAATAATATTCATCAAATTGTAATTTTTATATTTTAGCTTAAAATTTGTAAAGAATTATTTTGGAAATAGTTGTAAATGATAGTGATATATGTGAGTAAGTACCAACCTAGTTGGGATGTACTTATCTATTATGATGTGATGAATTCCAAAATAAATTTATACTTATAATTTGTAAATAATTTATTAATTATTAATAAAGAATTTATTTTTATAATTTTTTATTTGTAATTTATATTATTTTAAGTGATTAATAAAATTATTGTTTTTTATTAAATTTTTTGTTTTTTTGTATAATTTAAATTTTAAATAGAATTTTAAAAAAATAAACCGGGCCGGCCCGAAACCCGGTCCGGTCGGGCCCGGGCTCGGGCTCGGGCCCGGACCTGACCCGGGGTACCTGGGTCCGGGTCCGAGCTCCGATTTTGCCCAGCCCGGGCCGGCCCGGATGGACATGTCTAACTAGAACCATATTTTTGGTACCTAGGGTAATTTTTATGTAATTTCTTTATTTTTCACTCTTTTTCCTAAAAAATTGGGAAAACTAGAGAGAGAGAGAAGCTTCATGGGGGCTTGTCAGTATTTGCGCAAGTTCATTCGATATTTTTCGACTTATGCGGCACCATTGCATGGCCTTACGAAGGCTAAGATTCAGTTCAAGTGGGGGAAGACGCATGAGGAGGCTTTTCAGTTGCTAAAGAGGAAGATCTCGGAGGCAACGGTGTTGGCGTTACCGAATCTACAACGGACCTTTAAGGTAGAGACCGACGCGTCTAGTTATTCTATGGGCGCGGTGTTGATACTAGATGGAAAGCCGGTGGAATACCATTCTGAGATGTTTATGGGTGCTATTCGGAACTACCCAACCTATGACAATGAGTTTTATGCCCTTTATCAGGCAATTAAGCATTGACGGGTATACTTGTTGGGTAAGGAGGTGGTTGTGCATTCAGACCACAAACCATTAGAGTTCTTACATGCCCAGACAAAGTTACAGTAGGCACAACACATGAAGTGGATGTCCTATTTGGTGGCGTTCAATATCATCATTAGATACAAGAAGGAAACGACGAACAAGTTAGCCGATATGTTATCTCGCCAACCCGTGAGAGCTCTCTTGGTGACGACGCGCATTCAGCCATTGGTTCCTTTAGAGTATGTACAAATGTACACATCCAGCCGAGATTTCAGCAGCGTGTTCGAGCAGGCGAAGGCTGGTCGAAAGGGGGAGTACAAGATTGGTGTAGATGGTTTTTTGTATCGTGGGACATCACTATGTATTCCGGAGGATGGTGACAGGTCGCAGTGGATTAGAGAAGCACATACCTCACGTGTGCAATGATATTTTGGGATTCAGAAGACGCTTCTCAATCTATTACGACATGTGTTTTGGCCAAAGATGCTATATGATGTTACCAAGTATGTTAGAGGATGTAAGTTATGTTGTATTTCGAAGCTTTCTAACAAGAAGAGAGGATTGTACCTACCATTACCGGTACCTTCTAGACTGTGAGAGAGCATCTCTATGGATTTTCTAGGAGGGTTGCCGACAACCAAGCGCGGGTATGACTATTTGTACGTTGTGGTGGACCGATTCAGCAAGATGGTGATCTTGATTTTGTGTAAGAAGACCTTGACGGGAGCGTGTGAAGCGCAATTGTTCTTTGAGCATGTGTGGAAGAACTTTGGGTTGCCGAGTTCGGTTATTTCAGATCGGGATAGCCGGTTTCTCGAGCATTTTTAGGATTCTTTGTGAAGTTTGATGGACACGAGACTAAAGAAGAGAGCGACCTTTCATCCACAAACAGACGGGCAAACGGATGTGGTCAACCGAACTATGGTGCACATGTTGAGGGGGGTGGGGATGTTGAGAGGGTATAATTCTAAGCATCCCAAGACTTGGGATGAGAGCTTACCATACTTACAGTTTGCTTTCAATCGGGTGATTCATGGATCTTCGGGAAAGTCACCATTTGAAACGTGTTATGAATTCTTACCGTCGAGTCCATTCGATCTCATGTTTTCTAGTGAAGCTACGGCCGACGACAAGTTCGGGAGTGAGAGACAATGTGCTTAGCGATTTCTGGAGAAGATTGCATATATTCATGCCATGGTTGAAGCTCAATTGAAGAAATCACAAGCCAAGTACAAGGCGAAGCATGATCAGCATCGGGTTCCTTGTAACTTTGGCATAGGCGATATGGTATGGCTGAAATTGAGTAAGGAGAGGCTAAAGGGAGAAGAGAAGAAGTTAAAACCTATACGATATGGTCCATTTTGGATTCTCGATCAGATTGGTAACAACACCTTCAAGCTGAATTTACCACCTTACTTAGGCATGTATTCGGTGATCAATGCTGAGTATTTGAAGTTGTTTGAGCCTCCATTGTTGGATGATGAAGGTGACGACAAGATGATCTTGCCACATGTTGAAGACTTGTGGTTTGATAGAGAAGAGCCGCTGAAAGAAGATTACATTTTGGAGCGGAAGATGACCACGACGAGGCGGGGGACGAATGAGTCGTTTCTTATTAGACGTCAAGGTCAGGTTCCTATCAAGGCTAAGTGGTTTAACAGGGAAGGAGGAGCTCGTGAGTTTCCTCAGCTGAAGTTCTAACTTGAACGAGACTTCAAGTTCCTAAAGGGGGGGAGCCATAATACGGGTGTATCTTCTCTTTGGAACTTAGTGATCCTCATCAGAGATTGATGATAGATGATTCTCATGGTAGCTTGAGAATAGAGGTGTAAAACAACACAGTAGAGCATAGGTCGAAGCATGGAACAAGACGGTGAATCGAAGAATCGAAACATCCAGTTTTCAGCCTGTGAGTCGACTCATACATGTCATGAGTTAACTCATCAGATTGAGTCGACAACTCATCAGATTGAGTCGACTCATGCCTGTCATAAGTCGACTCACGAGACCAGGCTGTTTTGTCAAAGTTTCTGACCAGTTGACTCATGACTGTCATGAGTCGACCCATGTGACATAAGTCCACTCATGACTGTCATGAGTCGACTCACGAGACCCAGCAGGTGTTGACATAGTTTCTGACCAGTCGACTTATGACTGTCATGAGTCGACCCATATGACATGAGTCGACTCATACATGCATATGAGTCGACTCATCGATGATTTCCTGGTTCGTTTGGGTTTCTGTTTGTACGAATTCTTGTGGGGTTTGGGCTTGGTTATTTACCACTTTGCCATCCACGTTGTTACACATATATAAGAGATTGTTTTAGGGTTTTAAAACAATCAAGAGAGAGAGAGAGAGAGAGAGATTGTATTTGAGAATTGAGAGAGATTGGTCTTCAATTCTACTGAGATTGTGAGAGATTGTAAGTTACTTTATTTTCATAATCTAGAGAAGGTATTTCCTTCGTCATCACTGAATTGTTCTTGTGTTCTTGTTATTTTCTTCTCAACCCACATTTGATAATTCCACGATCAAAGGTACTCGCACGGCGACTCGTATCACTATATCATATTCTAATTCCAAAATACTATCAGTAAGTTATTCACATGCATACAAGAATCTGTTGAATCTTGCGGTGGTTATAGTTTAGGAACTGAGTAATTTGCTATCTATTCTTGCAAAATACGGGAAGACCAGCAACATTTTGTGCGCAGAGATGAACTTAGGGTAATTTACATGCTTAGCATTCAATCTCTTGTGCATCTGCATTTTGAGATAAAAAAATTGATAAATTTCACAACATTACCCGAATTTTTGAGGACTCTGCATGAAATCTCCCTGAACCTTATAAATTAAACAAAGGGTGAAGTGACGATAGACCCCCTGTAGTGTCACCCAATTGTGGATAGACCCTCTGAGTGAATATTTTTAGTCAAAAGTGACGATAGACCCCCTGTAGTGTCACCCAATTGTGGATAGACCCTCTGAGTGAATATTTTTAGTCAATAAAAGTAAAAATAAGTTTTGTACAGGTGGATACACCCCCTACAGTTCTATTGGTGCGGACAAACCCCTAGCATGCTAATTTTCTTGACTCTTAAAAGAGTTTATAAAAAAGGTTCACTGGAGAGGTCTATACATGGACAAATAGTAGAAGGGGGTCTAATGTGACAATACTACAGGGGGTCTATCTGCAGTTAACCTAAGAAAACTACTATGAACTCTTTCCGGTAAAATACCATGACTGATGGCAGTTAGTTTAATTTGTCATGTGGTTTTGTCATGTGGATCGTATGTGATATGTTTTGGACAGTTTTATCTATTGTAGTTAACCCATCCTCCCTGTTTAGTCGTTTTATCCTTCAAATTGATTCCTGTAGTAACAATTTCCCAATTTGTGGTAGTTTTCTGAGATTTTTAAGCTCCATGTCAGTTTCTTTTTGGATAAAGTACGCAACTCCCTCCCCCACCCCCACAACAAATTTTTTTGGGTGGTTGCGGTTTTTCCCGTTTTGTTTGGGTTGTGGGGGTGGTTTTTTGGTTATTTGCTGTTTTTTTTTTGGGGGGGGGGGGTGTTGGTTTGCGTTGCCCCAACAAATCCTCCTGAAACTTTTAAGAGTTTCACAATACCCTCTAAACTTTTGGAAATAATCGTTGACAGAGTAAAACTGGAAGAGAGGGTAGCGGGGAAATTTTGGGAAGTGTTGATGAAGTGGTTTTTCTTCCTTATTCTATCCAGATGGGAATTTTTGGTTTGTGGCTGGCTAGTTTTTCAAAACGTTGTCTTTTCCACTACCTCTATTAATGGTAAAATTTCAGAAAGTTCTGCTGGCTAGTTTTTCAAAACGTTGTCTTTTCCACTACCTCTATTAATGGTAAAATTTCAGAAAGTTCTGGGGAGATTGTGAAACTCCCTGAAGTTCACGGGCTTTCGTGGATTTACCAAGTTTGGTGGGGTCGCAAAACCTCCAAAGCTTGGGGAGTTTTTTGAAATTTACCCTTTCTTTTTTCCCAAATATATAAAGTTTAGGACGTGTTTGTGTAGATTCTCAAAAGTTGGTGATAGTTTTGTAAAATCTAACTTTGCAGAAAACTCTAACACCATATGTGTGTTTCAAATGAACAGATTTACTTCATAGAATTGATGATGGAAAGCTGAAGCCTCTCCCTTACAAACCCGGCAGCAGAGGACCAGAAAAAGCCGATGAATTGCTTGCTAACATGTAAAATAATGGAAAGTATAAAAAAGTGGGTCCCAGTGTCAGCTTTCATCACTTTCAATTGTTTGTTTGTAGTTGTGAAAATAATGTAAAGTGATTTCATATGCTGATGTGACTTGTAAAGTGATTTCATTAAAAAAAACATGATTTTAGAAGAAAGCTGACATTGAAGTCAGGAAAAAATACTAAAAAATAATTCCAACCAATATGATCATTTGAGTAGGGACCATTTTTTACACTTTCCAAATAAACAATTAAAGTTAGGGGCTGTTTGGATGCCTTTAGGAAACTAGAGTATTTATTAGGGGTGAGCACGGTTCGGTTCAAACCGAAAAAACCGACCGAACCGATCCGAACCGACCCGAAAAAAGCGGTTTTATGAGTAAGGCGGTTCGGGTCGGGTTGACAATTTTTCAAACCGACCCGAACCGAACCAACCGAATATATTTGTGCCTTTGATTTGTGGGTTTATTGATGTCTTCGATCACCATGAATAGCAGTTGTAGGGAATTGATTCATACATAACCAATATTCTAATGAGTCGGCTCCTTTTTTTGTCTCCACAAAGACCAAAGTCAAAGCTTGCTACATAAAGACAAAGCAAGTCCGTTACTAAAAAATTACAACGTCAGAGTCTAGTATTTAATCCAAAAGGACAAGTTACTTCACTTAAAAACAGTATACATACATGAGCAAGAATAATAAATTGAAGTGAAGTTAAAAAATAAATACATGTTGGCATAGGATAATAATAATATATAAAAGATAAATTGAAGTGAAGTTATACTTGATGAAGTTAGAACCGAACAACCGAACCGAACCGCGCCGAACCGATTTGTAATGATTCGGTTCGGTTTTGAATTGTAGGTGGTTCGGTTCGGTTGTTCAAATTTTGGTAAAAACCGACCCGAACCGAACCGTGCTCACCCCTAGTATTTATGACACAAAATAGAAAGTTGTTATCCACCTCACCACTTTCTATTCAAGTGTTTACATTGTTTGGTAGGAATATTTGTGAATCCTAAAATAATAGTATTATATCGTTTGGATAGTATAATGTAAACTAGAGTATTTATGACACAAAATGAAAAGTAGTTATCCACCTCACCACTTTCTACAAGATTTTGATTTTTTTATTATTTTTTTGGAGACATTTATGACATTGTGTCAGCTTTCCAACAAAATCACTCCTAATTTTGGTGATTTTGCTTTCGGTGACACCTCATCAAAAGGTGTAAGCTTTTCATATAAAAGAGAATTTAAACAAACAATGTAAAGTGATGAAAGCTGACTCATCAAAAGGTGTAAGCTTTTCATATAAAAGAGAATTTAAACAAACAATGTAAAGTGATGAAAGCTGACATTGGGACCCATTTTTTTACACTTTCTATCCTTTTATATGGTAAAAACATACAACCAAACAGCCCCTTACATTTGCAAACCATAAGCAATGTATGATTCCAATGGAATAAAAAACAAACAAAGAAAAGTATAAAAGTGAAATTGATGAGATGGACAATAACTTTCTAAGTTGTGTCATAAATACATAACTTTACCAACAACAACCAAACAGCCCCTTACAAACCCGGCAACAGAGGACAAGAAAAAGCCGATGAATCGCTTGCTAAAGCTGGGTATGTGCAGACGCACGGATACATATGGATACCGCCTACCCTATAAAAATGAAACAATTATCTACATATATATGAAGGAATCCTACTTACCTTCGTGATGAATAATGGCCCCCAGGTGCTTCCATGAGCCTGCTTGTGAGTTTGATATCATGTAGAGTTGCCTTGTATTAGATTGTTGTGCTGCTGTATTGAGATAGCAAGCATCCGTAAGATGTACGTCATGTATGTGTATTGGCTTTGTATGAGGACGGCACGCTACAGTATCTACTTCAATCTCATGGTGTTCAATTATTTGCGAAGTGCTTCCTGGTCAGCACATTTTTTGACGAGCAAACTTTACAGAAAATATGTGAAGGGTTACTTGTAGGTGCACCCTGAACTATTTGGGGCTAGCCACTAATTATCCCTAAACCTTTTTAATTAGCTCGTAGACCCTTTGATGACCAAACAGTGCTATCTCCTAATACTTGTACCCATAACATGGTTGTAATATTATCTCAAAATGTTGCAGAAAGATTGCTACATAGGGACTCCTCATTCTCTACATTGGACAAGCGTTAATCCTGAGCTTTCACGGGTTGTTTTAATTTCTTAATTAACATTATAGTTAAAATTTGTGTTTGTACCAAGCATACCCATTGTTCAAGTAGATAAATTAGGTATGATGAAAGGAGTTACGCATGCAAAGCTGAGTTAGGTCCTCATCAATCAACATTTTAACTATAATGTTAATTAAGAGCAAAAGCAAGGAGTGATTAGTGACCCCCTCTCTTTATGACATGTTTTTGCCCGACTCCAAGTTGCCTATATATACTCCATATACATTTCTTAGAATGCATCAATTGTAAGCTAGTCTTAGTTCTTTGGGTTAAGAAAGAGAGAGAGAGAGAGAGAGAGAGAGAGAGAGAGAGAGAGAGAGAGAGAGATGACAATGAAGCATGTTCTGGTTGCAATGTGCATTTTTCTTCTAGTGCTGCCCACCCAATCCACGAACACCTGCAAGGGTAACACCTGCTACGGGTTGTGTCTTTTACGTGCTAATGTCTTATGCGCTAACACATGTAAGTGTTCCATGCCTGGTTACCCAAATTTTATTCATATGATGTGAACGAGAAGATCAACATGGATGCGCTGAAAGCAGAGATGGCCATGGATGCGCTGAAAGCAGATATCACGATGAAGGTGGACGATGAAGGGTGAAGCTACCATATTAATTAATGCTTGCATCTTGTTTTAGTAAATGAATAAAATGGGATGTAAGGATTGCCTTCCTACTTCCTAGTGTTGGTTGAAATGGGATGTAAGCAGGCACTGTGTTCTTACTTCATTGTGTTGTGTTGTAGTAAATAAAATGGGATGATGTAAGGATTGTCTTCCTACTCCCTAGTATGTTGGTTTCCAGTTTCAAATGAATATTATCTTTCTTTTCCTAGTCATAATAATCATATCGAATCCTTCACTAGCTCGCTTCCTATTTTTCAAATTTAATTTTGTTTGAGGTAAAGGCTACAATCCTTCACTTCCAAACGCACTCTGAGTAAGGTGGTTTTAAAGCAAATTTCTTCTTCTTCCTTTTTTTGGGTTGGTCGTTTTTTTAATTTTTTATTTTGAGTTTTTAGAGAAATTTTTGAAAAAAAACCCATCCACAAATTTAATCCCAAAAACCGACTTTATCCCAAGTTTATTACAGAAATCGACTCAGTTTCTGGCAACGTCAAATTCATGGCCAGAAACTGGGTCGTTTTAAAAAAAATTACGGTTCTAATTAGTCGGGGTTACTAACCCCGACTAATTAGTTGGTTTTAGCAGCAATGGGCACTAACATGCAAGCGAGGAATATGGTTAGGCGACAAATTAGTCGGGGTTTAGATCCATGACAAAATTTGTCGGGGTTTGGAACCCCAACTTTTTAGCAGGGAGTCATTTCAACCTCTCATCATTAATGCTAATTATCAATATTTTTAGTTTAATTAGATAAACATTAGTGGGTGGGTTTTCGTCTAGTGGCATATAATTAATTTTAGTGGCGTTATCTATAGGTCCTTTGTTCAAGTAGATAAATTTGGTATGATGAAGGGAGTTAGGCGTGCAAAGCTGAGTTAGGCCCCCATCAATCAATATTATAATTATAATATTAATTAAGAGCAAACGCAAGGAGTGATCAGTGACCCCCTCTCTTTATGGTCAGGGCAACACACCAAATTTGGTCGCGGTTGGCAACCGTGACCATTTTTGGTCGGGGTTGGCAACCATGACCATTTTGGTCGTGGTTTTCGTCCCTAACCCGCCTACGGTGATAATTAGGCGACTAATTAGTCAGGGTTGTCAACCCTGACTAATTAGGATCATGATTTTTTTTAAACGATGTAGTTTCTGTCCACGATGCTAATGTGATAAAAAACTAGGTCGATTTCTGTAATAAACTTGGGATAGAATCGGTTTTTGGGATTAAATTTATGGATTGGTTTATTTTAAAAATTTCTCTAAAAACCTCGAAATAAAAAATTAAAAAAACAACCAACCCAAAAGAAGAAGAAGAAGAAATTTGCTTAAAAAACCACCTTACTCAGAGTGTGTTTGGAAGTGAAGGATTGTAGCCTTTACCTCAAACAAAATTAAATTTGAAAAATAAGAAGCAAGCTAGTGAAGGATTCTATATGATTATTATGACTAGGAAAAGCAAGATAATATTCATTTGAAACTGAAAGTGGGAAACCAACATATCTTTTGTACTTTTTATTTGGTTTCAGTGAGGGTGAGGGGGTGTAACTATCTCTTGTTTGATTGTGAGGGTATGGAAAGAGTAGGTGAGGTGATGAGTTAGTTACAGTACAGTAATACACTTTCGTGGGTATTTTCAGAAAAACACACTTTTGTGGGAATATTTACAGAATCATATTAATAAGAGTGTCTATGATTTATTAAAACAGAAGAGAAAAGAAATAAATGAAAGAAAAAATAGGTTAACTATTATTTATCCAATCAAATGAGGGGAAAACATTTCAGCTCAATGGCTAAGATTTTACAAGATAATATACTCTTCGTGTATTGAAATTAGTCCACCATATCTAATAAGTGTTAGCATCTCCAACAGTTTCTCTAAAATTTTCTCAAAAATGGGGAAGCAAAAGTCATATTCTCCAATTATTTTTACACCAACTCCAACAGTTTTCCCATTTTGAAGAATTCCTTTTTCCTCCAAAAATTTGGAGAATGCTGCAGATTTGGGGAAACTTCCCCATTTTTTCTCCTCCATCCGTATTTTGGGAAATGAGATGGGGAATCTGTTGGACCAAAAATCTAACTATATTCTCCAAAAATGAGAAATGGAGAAGCTGTTGGAGATGCTCTTATGAAGTTATCCTCGGGTTCGCATCACATTGATTTGTGGTACTAATTTCAATATATGGAGATTTGTGGGCCCCATTTGAAGTTACTTAAAGATTTTCGGGACTAATAATTTCAGGAAAAAATTGAAGGACTAATTTGTAAATTTGATGGTCAAATTTGAAAGACCTAAAGATATGGGAGACCAAATTCCAAAAATACCTAGTGAGGATAGTATAGTTAATTAGGTAATTATAAAAAATTTGTGAGGATGAAAGAGTTATTATAAAGTAAATCTCTCAATCCCTCCGTCTGGAAATTTTCTCTCTCCTCGTATTGAATTTATTTTTTGCTTTCACTCTCTTTACCGCACTCTATTCTATTTTAATTTTTCTTTTAAATACCTCCTACCAAAAACTAATTTTCAATTTTTTCTTACTTTACTGTATCCCACTCATCATACTTCCTACCAACCAAGCTTAAAGGGTGCTGTCTTGTTGTCCGGATAAAATAATCAATGTTGATGTCCCTTATTCATTGAAGCATGTGGTCCTGTGATTTATATGAAATAATCAATATTTCTGTACCTTATTCAATAAATGTTTGTGTTGTTATTTGTTGTCTATTGTTTAAAATTTGTTTCCTTATAATTGTATTACTACATGCATGACGTCATTATATTATGCCACTTACATTTTGTAATTCAAGTTATGTACTGATTTTGACGGACTAAAGTAGCTACAGATCAAAATTTTAACAAACTATACTAATTGACAATTATCTATCTGAATTCTAAAAAAACAATTTCTTCTAAAAAATTAGTGTGTTTTTTAATAAAATAAAAGTATTCTAGTCAAATAGTTTACTTTTAAAAAAACTTTAAATTATTAATCAAATAAAAACATCTTGATAAATGTTCACGAATATTTGAAAAATATTTGCATTCGAATTCAAGCTCTAAGATGTTCGGAGACCGCTTGGAATCCGTGCTCAATTTTGAAGATGTGAAACAACTACGTACAGATATGAATACCTCGATGTGCGATTTCATTTGTTTTCTGCTTTGAAAATAAATATAAAATTATTATACAAAATAGGCACCCGTCACTTGATCCAGCCGTGAGTCACGATCCTTGGTACATTGTTTTTGACGCAAAACGATCCTTGGTACATGAGGACCCTTCACAACAAGTGAGATAATAAGTGAGTGATCAAGTCTTACTTTAGAGGTAACTGTTGCGCGCACGAAAATTTCGGCAGCACTTCGGCAGCACAACAAAAGAGTCAGGTCGCAATAGGAAATCATGTTTCACAAAAGAAACAAGAACCTTAAGCAAAATATCTCAACAAAGTGGGATATCAGCTCTTTCTCTCATCAGTTCTAGGACTAACTTGTCGAGGAAACCTAAATAAACTATTACAAATCATACAAATAGCGAGACAACCAATTTTACGTGGTTCGGCAAATTGCCTACGTCCACGGTGAGAGGATGGGGGGAGATTCTACTAAATCAATGAGAGTACAAAGGGTTACAATCTTACAAAACTCACAAACTAACCCTCAACCAAAGCTCTCAATTTGCTCATAATATCTCCCTCTCACAATGCTCAAAAGTCTCTCTAATCTCTAATTACAACTCTCCTCCTTTTGATTGATCCTAATCTTCCATATATATAGAAAACCTAAAACCAAAACAGACTAGGAATCCTAAAATCAAAAACAAAACAAATTAGGAATCCTAATAACCTGTTACCAAAACAGATTAGGAAATCTAATAACCTCTAGGAATTCTAATAACCTCACGTTACCAAAATAGATTAGAAATCCTAATAACCTTATGTTACCAAAAATAAATTAGGAATCCTGTTATCTAATAATTCTCCACCTCGGCGAAGTATTCCCAAAACTGAGCCGACACCAACATGAGCACCAATGCGTCGTCTCACCAAATTCGGCTGCACCAATGTGGTTGCCTACGTACCCCCTCTCCCAATGGATCAAGTCACCCATAGTTCATCCAAATGGCCATCAACGACCTTAACAATCACGAATGTGCAACAAGCTTCTACAATGATCAAACTTGTTGCTCGGAACCATCTTAGTGAGCATATCCGCCGGATTATCTTTCGTGTAGACCTTCACAATCTTTACATCACCATCTTCAAGAACATCTCGAACGAAGTAATAACGAACATCAATATACTTCGTCCTCGTATGAAAAACCTGATTCTTTGCCAAATAGATAGCACTCATGCTATCATAATGAATAGTAACAGACCTCTGCGATATACCAAGTTCCTCCAAAAGTCCTCGAAGCCAAATAGCCTCCTTCACAGCCTCCGTAACTGCCATATACTCTGTCTTCGTCGTAGACAAAGCCATCGTCGACTGTAAGGTTCATCTCCAACACACCGATACACGGATCAAAGTAAACACATACCCCATAGTAGACCGACGCTTATCCAAATCCCCAGCATAATTCGAATTAACATAGCCAATGCATAGCTGCCCACCTGTAGTGTCCCGCTCATAAACCAAACCAACATTGAGCGTACCTCGAATGTACCTCAAAATCCATCTCATGGCGTCCCAGTGACCCACTCCTGGGTCATGCATGTATCTCAAAACCATGCTCACCGCCTGTGATAAATCTGGCCTCATACATATCATCGCATATATCAAGCTTCCAACCGCGCTCGCATATAGAGTCTTCGACATCAACTCTCGATCATCAACTATCTTCGGTAAAAGATTAGCTGAAAGCTTCAAATGGGCTCTTAATGGTACACTAACTAGCTTCATATCCATGCTAACATGAAATTACTGTAGAACCTTCTTCAAATAAGCCACCCGTGTCAAACAAATTCTGCCCTTCTTCTTGTCTCTGCCGATCTCCATCCCTAAAATACGTTTCCCCTCACCCAAATACTTCATCTCAAACTCCTTTGAAAGCTGTGCCTTCAACTCATCTATAGCAGATTTAGAAATAGAGGCAACCAACATGTCATCGATATAAAGTAACATACTAAAAATAAAGGCAACCAACATGTCATCGATTTTTAAGTAACAAATAGATGTACGCACCTCTGATAAACATGAATATTATCTATATTTTGACTATGTTTCACCTATGGATTCATTGTTATTTGATGTATTTCCTTGCATTTTGGCCATGTTAAGCTCCCTAGTTCTTGTTTACTGTTCTATTTATATATTGTGTAGGAATTACTGGAGCTTAGCGCGGATTCGGAGTCAAGAAGGAGTCAAGGAATGCATGAAAAGTGGCTACACGGTCACCCAGTGTTCAACAACACAGGCGTGTTGATTACAGAAGATAAGCCCAGAAAGCAGAGCGAAACAGAATTAAACACGGCCTGGTCATGTCGATATGCACAGCCGTGTTGGATGACAGCAGTCAGTTATCATGCGATCTGGAGCATTATTTGAAGTTATCTTTCAACACGTTTGTAAGGACCATGAATTTTGATACTAGTTAAAATAGTTTTTTGATATTTTAAAATATTTAATTATGATTTTTAAAAGAGTATTTATATTTTTCTCGAATTTCTACAATTTTCTATGAATTAAAAGTCTAAGTTTTATATTTATTTAAATGATTTTGATCTTTATAAATTTATTTTGTGCGGTAAAAATTTTTAGAATTAATTTGTTGTGTTATCGGTACTACTACGTATCATTTTAAATAATATATCGTATTATTAATATTATTATGAATTATTTCGTATAATACTTCGTATTATTAATTACATATCTTTGGTGTAATTTATTATATTATTTCTATTGTTACATACTATCTGTCGAATTAGTATAACTAGTACGTTTTACTGTGTATGTAATTGTCCCATAATTATTTGATTTTAAATATAAGTAAATATATTTTTATTATTAATTATTCTTGTTTAATTATACAATATGAGTATTTTTCAACTATTTCGTATCAAATGTTGTATTAGCTCAATATGTACGTTTTTAATTGTAGATAATTATTCAGTAATTGGTTTAATTTTTTAATACCCATAACTAATTATTTTAATTATTTTTTTGTTTAAATACCTAACTCAAAACCCTAATTACCATATATATATATATATATAGTATATATATATATATATATTATATATATATATATTATATATATATATATATCATTATAATATACTATATATATATATATATATATATATATAATATAATAATATATATAGAGCATTATGGGTATGCTTCGGCTACAAGCACAAAAAGTTGTGCTTCGTTAGCTGCATGTGTCACATCCCCCTCCACTTATTCAATATGGACCACATTCACATGGGTATTGAGTGGATGAAGATGTGACACAGTAACTACCAAGGCACAAAATTTGTGCTTGGCTACCAAGCATACTCCATTTTTCTAAATATAATATATATATATACTATATATATAATTATATATAATATATTATATATATATAATATATATTATATATATATTATATATTATAGTATATATATATATCATTACATCTCTCTCTCTTCTCTCTTTATTTTCACGCCGCCGCCGAGGGTCCTCTCTCTCTCCTCTCTCTCCTCTCTCTCGTTTCGTCGTCCACAACCACCTCCAGCCGCCGTCCGCCAGCCGAGCTCCCCCTCCGAGCTTCGGCTCGCCTCCAACGCCGCCTGAGTTCACCCCACTCGCCCCCGTCCGGTTCGCCAGCGCCACTGTAGCCTCAGACCCGCCGCCGACCAACTCCAAACCGACAACCCTCTACACTGCAGCCTTGATCACCGCCTCCGCCTCCTTTCCCCCTCTGCCGACCTCCCGCTGTCCTTCAGCCCTGACGAACCCCGCTCGAACCCATCTCAGATCCGCACGCCCCGAGCCGCGCCTGAGATCCTTGTTCGCCCGCCCAAGCCTACCTCGCCGCTCGCCTGTTCAGCAGCCCCGACACGTCGCTGTTCGTGTCGAGATCCCGCCATCCAGCAGCCCCGAGTTCGCCTCCGTGCCCATCGCGTCCGATCCGACTCGCGCCGTCGACGTCGATCCGTTCGACGAACACCGAGGCAAGATACCGCTTTCCCTTGGCTTGTTATTCCATTATTTATATCCGTTATTAATTGATTGCGTAGATTAGACTGTGATATGATTAGCTATAGTGTATATTGTGATTACCTGCGTGGGATTATTTGCTGAAGAATATTAATTATATCATGGTAATATGATAAATGTTATTTTCAGAAAAATTATAATGAATGAAAAGAATTTAGTTCGGCAAAAGAATCATTTTTAGATAATTATAATAATTTAAAAGAATTTATTTTGGAAAATGAATTAGTTTAGATTAATTGTTAAGCAAAATAATTTAAAATGAATTAATTTAGAAAAAGATTATTTTCTGATTATGTAGATGCTGTTTATGATTTATATTTCTTATTTTGATCATCTGATATGCTATGATTTTATTGCACATGATTAGTTGCATTGATTGTTCCATGTTGTGATTGAGAATCATTAGGAGTTTATGACTATAGTGAACTGTATGACACCGTCAGAGTCTAGAACCTCGTGTGTAGTTGACCTGGAATTACGAGAATTGAGATGAGAAGTCTTGGTCCATGTGAGCGGTTGTGATTGTGATTATATTCCGGGCTCGCGCCGGTGAAGTTTGTGTAGTCACCGGGGTGGGTCCGATGAGTTAAGATATTTGTATATTCTAGGCTCGCGCTGGTGAAGTTTGTGTAGTCACCGGGGTGGGTCTGAGGAGATGAGATTTGTGATTGTGGTTGTATTCCGGGCTCGTGCTAGTGAAGTTTGTGTAGTCACCGGGGTGAGTCCGAGGTGTAGTGATATATGATTGTTGATTATTTCCAGGCTCGCACCAACGATATTCCTGTGTAGCGTTGGGGTGGGTCTGAGGTGATGTTATTATTGATTATCCCAGGCTCGCACCAGCGATATTCCTGTGTAGCGCTGGAGTGGATCTGAGGGTGGCAGTGAAACGATACGTGTGGATGATTTGTGAACAACCGGTTATTCGTGAATATGAGTTTTGACTATATGTGAGAGATAGACCAGTGACCTGTATAGGATGGGTAGTTGCAAGACTCGTTTCTTGGCTAGGTATGAGTTCTTGTGAGATATAGGCCAGTTGTGTTTCTTTTCATACATAGATCGGGATTAATATTTAATTATTTACAATTCAAGACATATGGTATATACATGAGGGTTTCCTTGTTTGGATTATTTCGCTCGACGTACTACGTCTCTTGTTGTAGATTTTTAGGTATTAATTCCATCTATTGTATGCTCCTGTTGCCTAGATGATTTGACTGATCGCTAGCTGCATGATCTCGTTACCTGATTGATTCTGGATGCTTTATGTTATCATGATTTAGTAGTGTTTCCATGTTGATTTATGGATTTCAGTTGTACGTTCTTTCGTTGTTTCTGTTATCGTATCGTTTTTCGCATTAGATTTCCGTTCGTTCTATTTTCTTTTGTGGGGTCTTGCCGTGCGTCATGCACCTGACGTACACCTGTTTTCTCTGGTGTACGTCAGATATAGAGGAAGAACAGGTTCAGCTAGGAGATCGCCAGAAGCCGGAAGATCCTCAGCAGGAGTGCCTTGCAGACGTAGCAGAAGAAGAAGCCGAAGCTTAGTCATCTCTTTTATTATCTGTTGGTCCTTAGTTTACTTTTGTAGTTCTTTCTACTTCTGTTGATCGATGTATATTATACTTTCCAGTATTTCATTCAGATCGTTTTGTATATGGGCATGTTGGCCTGCATATTATGTCTGGGATGATATTCATTTATGATATGTATTATTTTATTCTGTGTTGTTCATTATATTCTTGCTATCTGTGATCGGGGACCTGTGACTTCGCATTGTACCTATTTCCAGACGCTTAGCGTATTAGATTGAGAAGACGGGGTCTAGCACTTATCTCTCCTCAGTCTAATACGTCGCGGGCTTGTTCACGTTCCGGTTCCCCGGTATTTTGGGAAGCGAGGCGTGACAACGTTTTTGTAAAAGAATTAAAAGGAGACGCCCTGAAGCATCAGAGAGGACCTGGAGGCTGGAGATCTGGATATTTCTTTCTTCTTCTTCTCTTCTTCTCTCTACAAAAACTCTTATATTAGGTTTTTCTTTTGCTTTGGAACCTGCTGTTTGTGGAGAATTGTGTGCAACTTCGACACTACGGTTTATCTTTCTGATCTATTTTAATTTCTAGTTTATGATTATGATCTTATATATTGTTATCATGTTTTCTATTTCAATTATGTGTGAGTAATTGTCTTATCTGGGATTGAACTAGGTTCGGCCATGGTTATGAATTAATGAACTGATTGTTGTTGTTTTTGATCGTTCGATTTGCATTATTCAACTGCTAGATCTAATTGCCTAGGGTTAATTCAATTGGCCACTGATTTAATTCTTTTAGGATGTTGATTTGAACTTAAAAGGTTAGATTAACGCCGGAAAATAGTAATTGAACAAGAATTAATTGATCACGAAAGTAGGTTAATTATTCCTTGAGAACATGAGGGATTAACAAGAACTTAATGGATTTAATTTGGTTTAGCACCATGAAAATAGGTTGCTTAGGCTGAATTAGGCACGACTTTTAGTCGTCGAAAGAGACTAATAGTTATCATAGGTTAGTCGTTCTTAATGCATTAAGAGATTCGATAACAATTGATTAATTTATTGATTCGAACCAGAGTTGAAACCGAAGTTCAATCCTAGATCCTTTTAATTGAGTGAATTCGTCGTTGATACTAGCTAGCGTGTTCGTTATTGATAGTCAAAAATCATACTTTTTAACACGATTGGTTTAGATAGTCACAAAATAGTGAAAATCAGTAATTAACAACGAAGTCCCTGAGGATACGACCTTGCATCGCTATAACGATATCCGTGCACTTGCGGATTTCAGTGAACAACCTCCTTTCAACTTGTGAAAATATACGTAAGGATCAAACTGGCTCTGAGTGTACGAATGACCAATCATAAAACTATCGAATCGCCTATACCACTGTCGAGAAGACTGGTTCAAACTATATAACGATTTCTTCAATCCGCAAACCAATTTTTCCTTCCCTACAGCTCGGAATCCTAATGGCTGAGTCATATATATTTTTTTATCAAGATTATCATGAAGAAATATCGTCTTCACATCCAACTGATCTAACTCTAATCCATACTGTGCCACCAAAGATAACAAAATCCGAATCGAAGAGTACTTCACCACCGAAGAGAAAACCTCATTATAGTCAATACCGTCCCCCTGTGCATAGCCCTTCGCAACCAACCTAGATTTGAACCTCAATAGAGTGCCTTCAATGCCCTCATTCTTCGTGTATACCCACTTGCAACTAATTACCTTCTGTCCCTTTGGAAGCTCAACAAACTCCCATGTATCGTTCTTATGAAGAGACTTCATCTCCTCCTGCATAGCTACCTGCCACGAATCAGCCTCCGACCTTTGCTCGGCCTCTCTGAATGTAGTAGACACCATCTCATCGATACTCTCCACAGGAAGTGTATACGCAACTGTGTCGGTATACCGTGTTGGCATCCGTATGTCTCTTCTCTGTCTCCGAACCACAATAGAATCCTGAACCTGAGCCGTCGGTCCCTGATTCTGCATAATTGTACTCGTATCCTCCTCGTCGTCGCCATGCTCGCCTGACGTCACCTCAGTCAGCACTCTAATAGATACTGTACCATCTGGACAATGTGGAGCTGCATTGATCTTCACCACCTGTGATATCTCCTCCATCGGGTCGCTCTCCACCTGATGAGAGCTGGAAAGCTTCAAGATAGAAGCCTCATCGAATGTGACGTCCCTACTCAGCATAATCTTTCTATCAACTGGATCCCATAGCTTGTATCTCTTGACACCACACTTGAATCCTACAAATATGGCCTTCCTAGCTCGAGGTTCTAATTTATCTGTTCTCACATGATAAAATGCAGAGCACCCAAATACCTTGAGCTGGTCATAATCGTGTGCTGGCTCTCCCGACCACTTCTTCATAGGGGTTTCTCCCTCAATCGCAGATGAATACAGCGTATTAATGAGGTGGCTTGCATATGTAAGTGCCTCAACGTAAAAGATCTTCTCCAAACTACTCTGTGATAATAAATATCGGACCTTATCCAGTAAAGACCGATTTAGCCTCTCTACCACCCCATTCTACTGTGGTGTGTAGGTGGTGAAAATTGCCTATAGGTCTCCACGAACAGCTCGAAGCTAAGAGAAGACGATAAACGTCACTATCCAAGTTACAAAAGCTTGATTGACGTCGACGAACGCTTAAAGTGAATCGATGAACTACGTAAAGTAATGGAGTTTCAGAATAACGAAGACACGAACTAATCGGGAGCCCCACGTCACTTACTAAAGGCAAAACGCCACTTGTATCCTAGCTTAATCCACAAAGATCTAATCATTGGAGCTTATAGAACTCCTCGCTGGCTTTCTAACGCACTTTGAATCACTCAAATCCGAGTTCGGATGAAGAAGTTACGGCGGAAACGGACAACCCCAGGACTTCATTTTTTTTCAGATCTGGAATTCTCGAACGTTGGCGAAGCCCTGCCGGATTGAAGATCAAAAGTGCACAAATTTCAGAAAGAAGGAGGAGGAGAGATCGGATCGAGTTCGTCGACATAAAGAAGAGGAGCTCGTCAGATCTGTAGTTCCCCGGGTCCGTTTCTTAAGATTATCCTGTTGCGATAATCTTAAGAAGAGCAATTATCTCGCCGTTGTCGAGATAAGCGCTACGGTTTCTTGATTCCTTCGTGAATCAACGAAGTTCTGCCTGATTTTTCAGCAATCAGATCTGATCGACGATGGTCCACGGATATCAACATCCCCGTCACAGGCCAAGATCCCACGCAAGCAGCGGGCGATAAACACCCGTTGCGTTTGTTTGAAGAGAGTTGTATTTTTTTTATTTTTTTCATTGTGTAAGAAGGTCTTATAAAAAGACTAATTTTACTTTGAATCTGTAATCGATAAACGTGTAATAGATTCAGCAATAAAGAAATCAACTTTCACTACAAACAAACTGGCGACCACAGTGGGAGCCAACAGCCTCGCTACCGAGGCTGTCGTGCCGCAGCCGACAATCAAGATCCCGGTGTTCAAAGAGGTCGAATATGAATTCGACCAGTAGAAATTCGAGGAATATATTTCCTCCTCCTCCTCCAGATCTCCGAGGCTGTCATGCCACAGCCGACGATCAAGATCCCGGTGTTCGAAGAGGTTGAATACGAATTCGACCAGCAGAAATTCGAGGAATATATTTCCTCCTCCTCCTCTAGATCTTCTTCTTCTTACAAACACAGGAAAACCGCTGCCGTGAAGAAAATGACTTCAGATCCAAAAACCAAGGCTGATGATCTGAACCCGAATGTAGCGGAAGATTCCTCTCCGGCTTCCAAAGAAACCAGATCCAACGTTTGTGACAACTCCTCGAAAGTTAAGGAGTTGCCCATTGAAAGTGCACCAGTGCTGATGAAGAGAGCACGTCAAAGGAAACGCCAACGCCTCGCGCGCTAATTCGCCAAGGCTTTAGATCAGGTGGATGGACTCCATTACCAAGCAGATCTGGAGTTCAGAAAGCACCAAGTGGCTAATCTGTCACCACGACCAGCATCAGAATCCTCCTCTCGACCTCTAATTAACGAATGAGTTCGTGTCAAACGAACCCGCTCTACTCTTGAGGAGCGAATCCAGAAGCGCCGCGCCTTGCTTGTGCATGCCCGGACCCTTGTGCGAAAAGCACAGGAAATGCAAAAGGAAGAGGCAGTTAAGAGATCGCCAAGATCTAAGCAAGTTTGGATGCCAAAGGCCAAATTAGCGCCTAAGGCAAAAGCATCCGAGGCTGCTCTTCGGCCTTTGTCAACTCCAGATCCCGCTCCTATTGCTCCCGCACCTCCGGTGAAGCCCTATGACAGCGTAAATCTTCCCAAATCTAGAGTCCCATTGAAGGATCGCATCGGTTCTCTACCCGAGGATCGAGGAAAAGCGCCTGTTAAGGAAAGCTTGAGACCGTTGAAGGAGCTTCGAGCAAACATCCGGACTGGGGGTCGTACGCGACCTCCTAACAAATTAATTTCTACAACGGCTCGCTTGAGGGTGCGTGCAGAAAAGCAGGAGCCCGTTAAGGTTTCACCCTCACAAAGGTGTGATTCCAAGCGTGTGACTCCTGTAGACGCTAACAAGGTGATGTTTACTCAGATGAAAACGCGTCAGACAGAAGAATGCGTTATACCTGAGAATTCATGTAACCAGCCGATAGGTTGTTCTGACCGCAACGTCGATGAGTTGTACTATCGGGCTGGGGGTACGAATAAATCTCGAAAGAGAAGTACCCGGGAAGCGGACTCTCACTGTCCGTGTACCAAAATTATCAGGGCAGTATTATCAGCGTGTAACTGCCCCAAGACCGTTCCACAGAGAGTCTCGTTATTTGAGAGGATCTCTAACGGAAAGGCTAAGTCCAATCCAAAGCATCTCCGTAAGAAATGATCGGTTGTTCAAGGTGATGATGCCCCAGAGGTTACCATCAATATGGTTGATAAGGGAAAATCGATTCGACCTTCTAGCTCTGATCCGCTTGTATCGCATCGTCTAACTCGGTTACGATCAGGAACTATTAGACAAAGGGATTATCAGAGAATGCAGAGAGGGTTATCCTCGAATGATGAAGCATCGAATGCTAACTCGGCAATTGCTTCTAATAATACAGTATCCAGTCCGGGACAATCCTGTGAAGTGTTTATGATTAATACCGAGGAAGTAGAGGCATTCAAGATCAAAATGGAAATGGCTATGCTACGAATGAGGGAAGAGCATGACCAACAAATTTGGGCTCTGTCCAATCAATTCGGTGAATCCAGCCATCACAACAATGCTAATCAAACAGATAGCGATTCAGATACGGATAAACACCTTAAGGCTGATGACCCTCCCATTGACCAGAACGCTGGGGGTGATCCCACTAAGGATAACAATACTAGGGATGGTCCCACCAAAGATGACAATGCTGGGGGTGGTCCCGGTATTCCTCTCAGGAATCGTCCAAGATCTGATACAGACGAGGACGATAAAATAAAGGACCTAGAGAGCAAAATCATCGCACTGATGTCAGTTCAGGGGATAAAAAGGACCGGTATTCCGTCTCCCTACCCAAGAAAGTGGGATTCGATCCCATATCCGGCAAAGTTCAACTTGATCAACTTCACGCCGTTTGACAGAAATGGTTCCCCTACTCAACACTTAATATATTTTAAGTCTCATTTAGGAATAATTTCTGACAACGAGCCCTTGATGGTTTCGTTGGAACCCTTCACGAGCCTACCTTCGATTGGTACCGTCGTCTCAAGTCTGGAAGCATCAACAGCTGGGAGGACCTGGAGAGCATGTTCCTCGCTCATTTCTTTGATGATGATGCCGAAGTGTCGATCAGGACACTCTTAGATGAGAAACAAAAAGACGGAGAGTCGGTGGATACCTTCATCAAACGCTTCCGCAATCAGGTAATGAACTGTAAGGATCCCATCACGGAGGAATTCATCTTGCAAACCTGTCATAACAACTTGTCCATTAACATCTTGGACGTTATGGGAGTAGAGCCGCTCAATACCTGGAAAGAGTTGAAGGTGTGCGGAGAGCAGGCCAAACGCTTTCTCAGAAGGAGGAAGGTCAAAAGAAGCCAACCGATGGCTAACCCTCTGAATCCGAGTCTCATTTCCCATGATGAAGGGAAGGCACCTACAACAGTTGTTGATGTTAATCAGACGTCGTAACAGCAGCCCGGAAGATAGCAGAAGACTTCAGATCCTAGGCTCCAAAAAGATTACTCATTCAAAGACGAAGACATTCCAGCCATCTTCGAGACCCTTCTTGAAAACAACAAGATCAAGCTGCCACCGATCACGAATCAGGAGGAAGCTGACAATAATGTGGATCCGAAGTACTACGCGTACCACAGGAGGATCCTTCATCCCACCAATGCTTGCTTTACTTTAAAGAATAGCATTCAAACTTTGGTTGAAGCCGGCGTCATAACACTAGGATAAGGCAAATAAGAACGGCAAGACTCTAACAAGTATAAGAGTATAAACTGCTTCTCAATCCTCCGACCGATATAAGAGGTTAAACTGCTTCCTGATACTCCAATAGGTATATGAGTCTAAACTGTTTCCTCCCGTTGAAGGGAAGTTCTTGGAGAATTTTATACGTAACATTCTTAAGGATAACCCGATCATGTAACCGAATGCAATGATAAACCCAGTTTCGCGAAGAAGCTGGGGGTGGATGATTCATGTAACGGGAAGTTCCCGGAAGAATATTATATGTAATTTTCTTAGGGATAACCCGATCATTACAAACAAAGTGATAAACACTAAACTCCCACTGTGGTCGCCAGTTTGTTTATGGTGAAAGTTGATTTCTTCATTGCTGAATCTATTACACGTTTATCGATTATAGATTCAAAGTGAAATTAGTCTTTTTATAAGACCTTCTTACACAATGAAAAAAAATAAAAAAAATATAACTCTCTTCAAACAAACGTAACGGGTGTTTATCGCCCGTTGCTTGCGTGGGATTTTAGCCTGTGATGAGGATGTTGATATCCGTGGACTACCGTCGATCAGATCTGATTGCTGAAAAATTGGGCAGAGCTTCATTGATTCGTGAAGGAATCAAGAAACCGTAGCGCTTATCTCAGCAACGGCGAGATAATTGCTCTTCTTAAGATTATCGCAACGTGATAATCTTAAGGAACGGACCCGGGGAACTACAGATCTGACGAGCTCCTCTTCTTTATACCGACGAACTCGATCCGATCTCTCCTCCTCCTCTCTGAAATTCATGTACCTTCAGTCTTCAGCTCGGTAGGGCTTCGCCAACGCTCGAGAATTCCAAATTTGAAAAAAATGAAGTCCTGGGGCTGTATTTATAGGCTCCAGGAAGTCCGGACGGTTAAAAACTGCACGAACAGTGAAAAACCCCTTTTTAAGGGCTGGAGACACCCTTGGGTGTCTCAGCGACTCGGCCTCGCTAAGACACCCAAGGGTGTCTCCAGCCCTAAAAAAGGGGTTTTTCGCTGTTCGTGTAGTTTTTAACCGTCCGGACTTCCTGGAGTCTATAAATACAGCCCCAGGACTTCATTTTTTTCAGATCTGGAATTCTCGAGCGTTGGCGAAACCCTACCAGACTGAAGACTGAAGGTGCACAAATTTCAGAGAGGAGGAGGAGAGATCGGATCGAGTTCGTCGGCATAAAGAAGATGAGCTCGTCAGATCTGTAGTTCTCCGGGTCCGTTCCTTAAGATTATCCCGTTGCGATAATCTTAAGAAGAGCAATTATCTCATCGTTGCTGAGATAAGCTCTACGGTTTCTTGATTCCTTCGTGAATCAATGAAGCTCTGTCTAATTTTTTAGCAATCAGATCTGATCGACGGTGGTCCACGGATATCAACATCCCCGTCACAGGGCAAGATTCCACGCAAGCAGCGGGCGATAAACACCCGTTGCGTTTGTTTGAAGAGAGTTATATTTTTTTTATTTTTTTTCATTGTGTAAGAAGGTATTATAAAAAGACTAATTTTACTTTGAATCTGTAATCGATAAACGTGTAATAGATTCAGCAATGAAGAAATCAACTTTCACCGCAAACATGGTGTATGACTAATTGTGAAGTACCTCTCTATGCCATCGTCTCGACATAGCTGCTGAAAGGGGTTTGAAGTATATTCACCACTATTGTCGGATCGCAACATCTTGATCTTTCTCCCAGTCTGCAGTTTTAATCTCTTCTTCTACTCCACAAACAAATCTAGGATTTCATTCTTATGCTTCATGGTGTACACCTAACAACGCCTAGAATAGTCATCTATGAACGTGACAAACCAATGTCGACCACCAAGTGATGCAGTCTTTGTGGGACCCCAAACATCTGTGTGCACATAGTCCAGGATCCCCTCGTCTTATGAATAGCAGTCCTGAACTTTATCTTTGTTTTCTTGCCAAGAACACAGTGCTCATAGAATTCCACTTTACCACTCTTGGCTCCCTTTAATAGCCCCTGCTTACACAAAGCTTGCAGTGACTTCTCTCCTGTGTGCCCTAACCTATAATGCCAAAACCTTCTCATGTCCGCCTCTGAAATAACTGAAGTAACCTGGCCAATCTTGGTGTTCCCCTTTAGATAATATAAGTTTTAACTACAGACTCCCTTCATCATCACCAAAGATCCCTTAGTAACCTTTGCTACAGCGTCTTCAAAGGTCACCTTGAATCCTTTTGCCTCTAAATCTTCAACTGAGATAAGATTCTTCTTCAGCTGAGGAACAAATCTTCCCTCCTTCAATTCACGAACTACTCCATCATGCATCCGGATCCGCACAGTACCTATCTCACAAATACCACAAGATTGATCATTTCTCATGACTACAACTCCCCCATTGAGCTTCTTAAAAGATACAAACTAATCTCGTCTAAGGGTCACATGATAGGTAGTTAGAATCAAGCATCCAATCTGATGCATCCAAGTGGTTCACCTCCGGAGTAATCAAATGAGAAAAGCTCGAATCATCAGAATCATCGCCTTTTACAACGTTCACCTCATTGGCCTTCGGGCCCTTTTTCTTGCCATTCTCCTTCTCCTTGAGCTTCGGACAGTCTCTCTTCCAATATCCCTGCTCCTTACAGAATGCATATTGGTTCTTTGCTAATTGGTGGTGGCTTCTTGACTTTGACCCCCCTCTATTACCACCTTTCGTATATGGGCTTCTACCTCTCGTCGATAAGGCCTCTCCAAAAGTACTAGCACGGGAAGTCTCCTTATCCTTCTTCCTCAAATCATAATTCATCAATGCATTAGTAACTTCACTATAGCTGATAGAAAATCTCCCGTTCAACAAAGTGAGCATAAAGGTGTCATACTCCTCATCTGGTAAGGAGCCTAATAAGATAATAGCCTTTTACTCATCCGATATCTTCTCATCAATATTCGCCAAGTCTGACAACAACTTCGTATAGTTGTTCACATGAGCCGCAAGCGAGGTGCCTCTAAACATCTGAAATCTGAATAACCTACGTAGCAAATGCAACATGTTCTCAACACTCTTCGTAAGGTACTTATTGTTGAGAATTTCCCACATCTTCATTACAGACGTCACCCCAATCACATCATACTTCAGCTCCTATTCCAAACATGACCTGATCATCCCACAAGTGTTCCTATTCATCTTTTCCCATATCGCCTCTTCATATTTTGGTGGTCTCTCATGGACCATGATGGTCTCCTCTAAGTTTTGAGCATTGAGCGCATCCTATACGTCGCTCATCCACAAACCAAAGTTAATTTTACCATCATACTTCACCATACTAATTTTGGTGTTCTGAAAACTAACTTAAACTGTAGTCGCCATCGACTTGCTGCTTTCACCTTCTTCTCCCATTGCAAACTAACTCCAAGTTGTAGAGAAAGAATCAAACTTTGATAACAATTAAGAATTACCCAATTGAACCCTAGATCGGATTCCAAATATATCTCATGTCCACACGAGGAAAGCAAAATCTCCACCGACAACTCCTAATGCTATCTCCACCGAAGCCTAGAACTTCAAGAACCAAGCTTCACACAAGAATCTTCCTCCACCTAATTCCAAAAATCCTAGATCTAAAATCTGGTCTCTGTTACCACTTGTTGCGCGCCGCGAAAATTTCGGCAGTACTTCGGTAGCACAACAAGAGAGTCAGGTCGCAATAGAAAATCCTATTTCACAAAGGAAACAAGAACCTTAAGCAAAATATCTCAACAAAGTGGGATATCAGCTCTTCCTCTCATCAGTTCTAGGACTAACTTTTCGAGGGAACCTAAATAAACTATTACAAATCACACAAATAGCGAGACAATCAATTTTACGTGGTTCGGCAAATTACCTATGTCCACGGGGAGATTATGGGGGAGATTCTACTAAATCAAGGAGAGTACAAATGGTTATAATCTTACAAAACTCACAAACTAACCCTCAACCAAAGCTCTCAACTTTCTCACAATATCTCCCTCTCACAATGCTCAAAAGTCTCTCTAATATCTAATTACGACTTTTCTCCTTTTGATTGATCCTAATCTTCCATATATATAGAAAACCTAAAACCAAAACAGACTAGGAATCCTAAAACCAAAAACAATACAAATTAGGAATCCTAATAACCTGTTACCAAAACAGAATAGGAATTCTAATAACCTCTAGGAATTCTAATAACCTCATGTTACCAAAATATATTAGGAATCCTAATAACCTCATGTCACCAAAAATAGATTAGGAATCCTGCTATCCAACAGTAACATGTGACTCTCATGCAGACAACGACGATTCTGCTGTTATTTCCCGCAGTTGTCATGGTACCTTGTGATTTGAATGTTGCATGTGGTGGTATGAACAATCTTTTGTCGCTTTTCCATCAAGGCTTCACTTGGTTGGGGCTATCGAAAGAGGAAGTGTGGTAGAGCGAGGTGCAATGAGGTACAATTATTGACATATCTTTTATACTTTTTATTTGGTTGCAGGGTGGGTGAGGGGTGTAACTATCTCTTGTTTGCTTGAGGGTATGGAAAGAGTACGTGAGGTTTTGAGTTAGTTAGAGTACAACAATACACTTTTGTGGGTATTTTCAGAAAAATACACTTTTGTTTTTGGGTATTTTCAGAAAAATACACTTTTGTGGGAATATTTTCAGAATCATATTAATAAGAGTGTCTATGATTTATTAAAACAAAAGAGAAAAGAAATAAAAGAAAGAAAAAAATAGGTTAACTATTATTTAAAAATAGGTTAACTATTATTTATCCAATCAAATGAGGGGAAAAACATTTTAGCTCAATGGCTAAGATTTTACAAGATAATATACTCTTCATATTTTGAAATTAGTCCCCCATATCTAATAAGTGTTATGAAGTTATCCCTCGGGTTCACATCACATTGATTTGTGGGACTAATTTCAATATATGGAGATTTGTGGGACTCCTTTGAAGTTACTTAAAGATTTTCAGAAATAATAATTTCAGAAAAAAATTGAAGGACTAGTTTGTAAATTTGGTGGTCAAATTTGAAAGACCTAAAGATTTGGGAGACCAAATTCCAAAAATACCTAGTGAGGATAATATAGTTAATTAGGTAAATATAAAATATTTATGAGGATAAAAGAGTAATTATAAAGTAAATCTCTCGATCCCTCCGGCTGGAAATTTTTCCTCTCCTCATATTAAATTTATTTTTTGCTTTCACTGTCTTTACCGCACTCTATTCTATTTTAATTTTTCTTTTAGGGCCTGTTCGTTTGCCTAAAAAAAAAGAAGGAAATCAAAGAAATGGAAAACTATTAAAATGAAGAATTGTTTTTGGAGTGTTTGGTTGGCTAAAAAAAAAGGAAATCAAAGAAATAAAATTGAAATGATGTTAGTTGTCACCTTATTATTGGATGATGTTTGTGATTTTTTAAGAAAACTAGTTTTGGAGTGTTCGGTTGGCGAAAAAACATAAGGAAATGAATTATAAGAAACATATTTCCTGTAGTTTCTTATTTTCTTTTGTTCGGTTCATTCTTAAAAATAAGAAATGAAATGAGATGAGATGAGTTGTCATTGTATTATTGGGTGATGTGAAGAAAGATTAAGAAAAGTGTTTTCATAACTTTTTAGGATGAAAATGAAGAAATGAAATGTTAATGAGATGAGGTGAATTGTTATAATATTTTATTGGATGATGTGAGTGATTTGAAATGATGAGAAGAGATGAGTTGAGTGATGTTTGGATGAAAATAATATTTTATTAGATGTGATGGATGAGTTGTTAGATGAAAATAATATTTTATTAGATGTGATGAATAAGTGGTTAGATGAAAATCATATTTTATTAGATGATGTGGATGAGTTGTTGG
The DNA here is from genome assembly GCF_001876935.1 of Asparagus officinalis. Lineage (NCBI taxonomy): Eukaryota > Viridiplantae > Streptophyta > Magnoliopsida > Asparagales > Asparagaceae > Asparagus > Asparagus officinalis. Next base: position 22,319,533 of record NC_033795.1, read on the forward strand.
ATGAAAATAATATTTTATTGAATGTTGTGGGTGAGTTTTAGGGATGGAAATGGAGGAAATGGTGAGTTTTGAGATTTTCACCATTTCCATTTCCATTTCTTGGTTTTTAGAAAACAAATGAACAGGCCCTTAAATAACTCCTACCAAAAATTATTTTTCATTTTTTTCTTACTTTACTGTATCTCACTCCTCATACTTCCTACCAACGATGCTTAAAGGGTGCTGTCCTGTTGTCCGTATGAAATAATCAATGCTTGTGTCCCTTATTCATTAAAGGGTGTGGTCCTGTAATTTATTTGAAATAATCAATATTTCTGTACCTTATTCAATAAATGTTTGTGTTGTTATTTCTCTTCTATTGTTAAGTCCTATTTGTCCACATTAGTGTTGGGTATTTTAAGGAGATTAATCTGTAGAATTAAACACTAAACGAATAACGACACCAATAAAAAATTATCACAAGCAAGAAAACACCAAGATTTAACGTGGTTTGCAAATCGTGCCTACATCCACGTGACAATCCAGAGAGAAATATTTCACTATGAATCAAGAGTATAATCCCTCCAAGTTACATCTGAACTTGAGGATTAAATCACAAGAGAAAGATAGAGTGTTACCTCTAGGGCACCAAAACTCTAAAACATGTTTCACCAAAATTTTTTAACTCCCGCAGAGAAATCAGCACTGTACTCTCAACGGCGTCGTTGTTCTGAAGACAACGGCTTTTGAATCGCTGCAATCGGATACCCGAGCTATCCGAAATCTAAACTTTTGGCACCGAAGTACTGTTCATCCGAAAATACTATTCATCCCAAAAAATTGATCTCAGGGCTCTCTTATATAGAATTTCCCAAACCTATTCCTATTTCAAATAGATCATCCAAATCCTCTTCTATATAGAATCCTAATTCATGTAGACTTCTTATAGATAGAATTCCAATTCATATAGACCTCCTCATGTGGGCCTTATCTTGGGCTGGACCCACAACAATCTCCCCCTCCAGTCCAATGAGTGGATATGCCAATCTTTAACTCCTCAACGAGAGTTCATACCGGCCAAATGCTGACACAACTCGGTCTTCTCTCTGAAAATGGTCTTCGTTAAAAAATCTGCTAGATTTTTATATGTGAATCTTATGTAACTTCAGCTCCTCTTTCTCAACAGCTTCTCTAAGCCAATGATATCTCACAGCAATGTGTTTCGTCCTGGAATGAAATGTAGTCTGCTTTCTCAAGTCAAGAGCACTTTGACTATCAATGATGATTTGATAATTGTCCTGCTGTAAGCCTAACTCCTACAAAAATCTTCTCGACCAAATCATCTCCTTACCGGCTTCTGCAGCTGTAATATATTTCGCCTCTATTGTAGATAAAGTAACACACTTCTGCAACCTGGACTGCAAAGATACTGGCCACTGCAAAAGTGAACAACCAACCTGAGGTAGACTTCCTGTGATCGAGATCACATGCCATATCCGCATATACAAAACCATGTAATAATACATTCGAACCTACAAAAC
>NC_033795.1:22322052-22408499 GCF_001876935.1 Asparagus officinalis
GAGTTCACCGCCGCACTCTCTGCGTCAGATCCAACCGTACTGTCCTTCAGACCCGCGCTCAGATTTGGTCCGCGCCGTTAGCGTCGAATCATTCGACACAACTCGAGACAAGATCCTGATTGCTCAAATCTGAATTTTTCTATTTATTATAAATTATCTACAATTTTAGATCTGTTAATATTTATCTACATGGGTTTGATAAATAATATTGAATGGATAGTAATTATGTGATAAATAGTATCTTTAGGACAAATATAATAAATTAAAGAATTTATTTTAGGTAACAGAATTATTTTAGATTAATTATAATATTTTTAGAATTTATGTTGTGGAACGAAATTATTTTAGAATAATAAATATTTTTAAATAAGTTATTTTGGAAAAAAATTATTTTTGTATTATGACCATGTGATTGATAGTTGTAGAACACGGCATTTCATGTACATTAACACCGACATGTTGACACTCTTATTTATACTCACTCATGTCATATATGCATACCTGATTCATTGCTAGCTTATATAGTTATGTTCATCATATGATTTGTATAAAATTAGTTGTATTTATTTATTATTTATTATTTTGTTGAGAACCATTAGTAGTTCATGTCCTTAGTTGCCTAGCGTGTTGTGTACAAGACCTAGATACCTATGTATTATTGACTTAGAGAAGCTAGAAGAGTTGGGATGGGGAAGTCTTGGTTCATGTAATCGGATAAGGCTATTGATATATCTTCCAGGCTCACACCGATGGATCGGTGACGCCACTTGGGTTGGTTTGTTGAGTCACAGTGGATCGGTGTCGCCACTGGGGCTGGTTGGTTGGGTCAAAGTAGATCGGTATCGCTACTTTGGTTTATGAATTTATTTGATTGGATGTATGCAGGGGATATGCAAATAGTCAATTATCCGATAATATGAGTGTTGACTCTGTGTGAGATGTGAACCGGTGACTTGTTATAGGATGACTAGTTACATGACCTTGTTATTTGAATGATCTACGGATCCTTGTGAGATGTCAGCCAGTTGTATTCTTTTCATACATAGATCGGAATTAATATTTAATTATCTACAATTTGAGACATATGGTATATACATGAGGGTTTCCTTGTTTGGATTATTTTGCTCGACGTACTACGTCTCTTGTTGTAGATTTTTAAGTATTAATTCGACGTACTACGTCTCTTGTTGTAGATTTTTAAGTATTAATTCTATCTAGTTGTATGACCTTGTTACTTAGATGATTAGACTGATCACTAGCTGCATGATCTAGTTACCTGATCGATTTTGGATGCTTTATGTCTATCATGTTTTAGTAGTGAATTTACGTGTTGATTTTGTTGGATTTCTAGTTGCACATTTATTTGTCATTTCTGTTATCGTATCGTGTTTCCGCTTTGGTTTTCGTTCACTCTATTTGTTTTGTGGGGTCTTGTCGTGTGCCATGCACGCTGACGTACACATATTTTCTCTGGTGTACGTCAGACTTATAGGAAGGACAGGTTCAGCTTGGAGATGTGCCAGAGCCAGGAAATTCTCAGCAGGAGTGTCTTGCAGATGGAGTTGAAGAATAGGCCTAAGTTCAGTTTCTCATCTTATTTGATGATCCTAGTTATTTTTGTAGTCTTTTCCCTTCTATTTCTATTGAACAATGTATTTCACATTTTTTCAGTATTCATTTGTTCAGTTTTGTATAAGGGCATTATTGACCTGAATATTATGTCTTAGATGATATTCATTTGTGATGTGTATTATTTTATTCTGAGTGTTATCATTATATTCTTACTAATTGTGATCGGGGACCTGTGACTTCGTATTGTTTTTATTTCTAGACGCTTAGCGTATTAGGTTGAGGAGAAAAGAAATATTTATATTTATTCTCCTTAATCTAATACGTCGCGGGTTTGTTCACGTTCCGATTTCTTGAGTGTTTTGGGAAGCGGAGCGTGACAAATAGAGTCATTCCACATGTGACAAATAAGCATATCATGTGATATTTTAATGTTATATGGGTTATATGTGATATAAGTCACATCTAATAGAGTCATTCCACATGTGACAACCAAGCATATCATGTGACAAATAAGCATATGTGGAATGACTCTATTAGATCTAAATATCACATACAATAACTTACAGTCATGTGTCACGTATAAACAAATTACAACCATATGACAAATAAGCACATCGCTATCAACAAATTACAACCAAATATCACAAATTACAGCCATGTGTCACGTATAAATAACAAATGTCACAGGCAACACCCAAACATCACATACAACACCCAAATGTCATGTATAAACAACAAATGTTACAAGTAATACCCAAATATCACATACAACACCTAAATATCATGTATAAACAACAAATATCACAAGAAACACCCAAATATCACATACAACACGTTGTCTGGTGTCAGCTCGTTCCACTCTGGTGACCAAGTTTTGTAAAGAGCCCAAGTATCACCTTTCCTCGATAAAATTTGTACAATCCCACGAGGATCTTTCTCAAATCTAACCCCGTGAGAAAAGATATTTACTGTATTACTAACTACATATCTTCCCACTCTAAAATCCCCACAAGTCTTGGCAAATCCAGAGGCAACCCATTTCATTGGCCCCACTCTAAAATCCCCACAAGTCTTGGCAAATCCAGAGGCAACCCATTTCATTGGCCCCAATTCACTATTACACTTTGAATTTAAAAAACTAATGTGAAGCTTAAAAGGCCTGAGAGAGAAAGAACTTTCTGAATCAGGGCATACAATCGTGGTATGCCATCTTCATTGTCATATGTAGCCCATACCTGCTCTCCTTCAAAAGATTTTTCTAACCGATCCTTGTCAAAATCGTGAAATTCTAGGTCAGGAACAACAATTGTCACATATTTCTTTGCTACCTCACTTGAATCGATATTGCTGTTATCAGTGGTGAACTTCTTGGCACCCGCAATATCTTTAGTGGTGAACTTCTTTTTGTCAATTTTCCTCACCCTGAGGGCATCATCCCTATTACATTCTATTTACTAACTTTATGCTTCAAAAAAATCCATCATAAAAGATTGGTCAGAGCTCTGCTTTACCTTCTAGTACTTACACTAAACAGTCTCCAGTAAAAAACGGTTCAAACAGAGCCTCAAACAACCTAATTTACAAACAAAAAGAGTCAAATGATGAACTACTTAGTATAGTCAACAATAATTCACAGAAAACAAAAGCCATACGCGTCAATATAAGTGTTTAAACCTTATGATTATCTACTCAACCAAGATATGCAACTACAAATATGTACACGAAGATATACAGACAATTTTCTTATTAAATCCGACGGTAATTCATATCTAGTGATCCTAACTATGAGAGAAGGAAACACATAAGATAATTCACAGTCATAAGCTTTATTAAAAAAATCTAAAGGAACTAAAAAAGTAGAGAATTTCATCAGAAGAGCAACCCTAATGGAAAGAAGACAGAAAAGCTGTTGAAAGAAGATCATCATAATTTCCTTACAAATTCCCCTATTGATTAAATTCAAAATTCAGCAGCCAAAACCCTAGATTTGAAGCTCAGATAAGCTCAATTTAACATCAAAGGCATCCAATCTGCACAAATTGCCGTCTATTTCAAATACACAACAAAATTTTGATCTAAGCTTCAAGAAATCATTCGATCTCCAGCTAGAGATCACGGCATGAAATGAAATCAGATGCATATGATAGCTGCATCAAAATTGAAGAGAAAGAGAAATTACCCATCTCGAGTAAATTCACGAATTTGAATCTCCATTATATTCCCACCCAAATCTTAAAAGAACGGAGGGGAAACCCTAGCTCACCAATAGTCAAACCTCAGGGTACCCTCGCCGTTGATGCGCCTGCGCCCTCTTTAACGCCACCATTAGCGTGTTCGATAGAGGAGGGTCCGACGAGCTTGGGTTTGAAGGCAATCGATCGAGGGTGACGCAGAAGCAAAGATCGAGGGCCCAACATTGAAGGGGGTGGGAGGAGTTAGGGCGGGATTTGATGCATGCTTGCCAGAGGAGGACACCGGGAGCGACGATAAGAACGGAGACTACGTGGAGGGGCGTTGTCTAGCCCTGGTTCCTATAGGATCTGATCTAATCACACTAAAAACACTAGAAGTGTGAGGGGGGGGGGGGGGGGTGAATAGTATTTTATAAAGTTTTATGCAAAGTAGATAATAAATTATAAAGAAGAAATGACAATCATAGAAAATCAACAATACAAACACAATGATTTATACTGGTTCCACCTTCCTGGTGTACATCCAGTCCCCAAGCAAATCCCACTTGAGAGTTTTTACTATAATTTTGAATAACTTACAAAATCAAAACACAAACCTGACTAATTTGTAAGACCATGCAAATTGCAACCAATCTCTTCACCACCAAGAGATTACACCTCACACTTGAGAGAATCCTTTCCTTGAATCAATGTACAAATCTCCTATAAGTCTTGATAAGTTTGTGATGTGCAACAGTGGCTTATAGACTCTTTTGTTCTCTAAATTCTTTTCAAAATCTTGTATAAATGAAGATGAACAATTGTTGTTGCAGAATTTTGTTTTTCTCAATACTCAAGTAAAAATTAGATTTTCTATCACTTGAGTTTCATACAAATTCAATCTTATATGTATATTTTCGTGATCCAAAATTCTAAACTTCTAACATATTTATATCCCTTGAAAAGACACTTTTTTGAACTTATTAAATGATATAAATGGCTAAAAATTGTTTCAAATTCAAACTTGAAACATTTAGAAAAACTGTCTTAGTAGTCGACTACAATGATCATTAGTTGACTACTCTGTAGAACAGGCAATCTAAAATTCAAAAATTGAAACTGAGTAGTCGACTATAATCCTTAGTGTAGGCATCGAAAATTGCCCATAGGTCTCCACGAACAGCTCAGTGTTAAAGAACGACAATGAACGTCATTATCCGATCCACAGGAGTTCGATTGATGTCGATGAACGATTGAAGTGAATCGACGAACTATGAAGGCACGGGCTAATCGAGAGCCCCGCGATGTTTACAAAAGGAACAACGCTCTTCGTGTCTCGTTCATCCTACAGATAATCCAACCATCGGAGCTGATAGAACTCTTCGTCAGACTTCCAACGCACTTCGAATCACTAAAATCCGAGTTCGGACGAAGAATTTACAGCGGAAGCGGACGAATACACCTCAACGGAGCGTCTCGGTCAATGCGAGACACCCCAGGGGTGTCTTGGATTTTCCGAGACACCCCAGGGGTGTCTCGGAATTTCCGAGACACCCCAGGGGTGTCTCGGAATTTCCGAGACACCCCAGGGGTGTCCCAACGTGGATTTGTGCCCTGTAGTCCGTTTTAACCGCTCCGTTATCCCTCATGCCTATAAATACAAGCCTTAGGCCTCATTTTGTTTTAACCGCTCCGTTATCCCTCATGCCTATAAATACAAGCCTTAGGCCTCATTTTTTCAGAGCTGGATTTTTGGAGAATTGGCGAAGCCCTGCCAGAGCGAAGAGTGATCGAACACTTCAACACAAGAGGGTTCTTCATCAGATCTACATCACCCGCATCCGTTCCTTAGCATTACCCCTCGTCGGTAATCCTAAGAAGAGCAAATATCTCGCTTTTTCCGAGATAGCCGCTTCAGTTTCTAGATCTCCTCACGGATCGACGAAGCTCTGAACCAGATCTGATTGCCAGGTGGTCTACGGATATCGACGTCCCCGTCACAGGCTAAAGACCCACGCAAGCAAGAGACGATAAACGGATCTTGTGTTTATTTTCAAGAAAGTTGTAATTTTTTAATTCTTTGTTATTTGAATTTATTTGTAACATTTGAAGTTTAATGAAATCAATGATGAAGGCAACTTTTGAAGAAAACAAGCTGGCGACCACAGTGGGAGCCAACGGCCTCGCTGCCGAGGCCGTCGTGACGCAACCGGCTTTCAAGATCCGGGTGAATGAAGAGATCGAATATGAGTTCGATCAACAGAAGTTTGAAGAGTACCTCTCTTCCTCCTCCTCCAGATCCGCCACTCCAAACAGGCGTAGGAAGACTTCATCTTCCAGAAATGCTCGCGGGACCTCCGGCTCCAAGATCCAAGATCCCGTCGCCGTTCGACGCTCCAATGGCGTCCAACGTGGTCGAAGTTGCAGATCCAGATCTCCCTTCCGCCACGAAGTCAACTGCTGAAGGTGTCCCAACCTTGTCGAAGAGGGCACACCAAAGACGGCGTCAACGCCTTGCGCGACAGTTGGCCAAGGCCGCCGAATCAATGGACGGGATCCGCTACGAGATGCAGAAAGAAGAGACGGTAAAGAAGCCGTCAAAACACAAGCAGATGTGGGTGCCAAAGGCAAAGTCGGCGCCAAAGGCAAAAGTGGATGGAATCGCCGTCCAACCTTCATCAAATCCAGATCCCGTTTCCCTTGCCCCTCCGGCGGAGTCAGGTAAGAACGTGGATCTTCCTAGATCCAAGGTTCCTTTGAAAGGTCGTCTCGGTCTTTTACCGGAAAACCGAGGTAAAGCACCTGTCAAAGAGCGATTGGGACCGTTGAAAGGTCCACAAACAACAAACCAGACTGGGGGTCGTGCTAATCCCCCCCAAGAAAGATAACAAAGGGGAAGCCCCTGTTACCGACCGCATTGGATTGCGGGTCGAAGTTCAAGAGCCCGTTAAGTTTTCACGCTCGCAAAAGCGTAGACTTGAACGAGCGACTTTTGAAAACGCTAATAAAGCGTCATATCCCCAGAGGGAAACACATTCGTCTGATGATGATTGTGTTATACCTGGGAAGTCATGCCAACACTCTATGGGTTGCTCCAGTTATCAAACTGATGAGTTGTACTATAGAGCTGGGGGTGCGGGTAAGTCTCGAAAGAGAGATGCTCGAGACACGGAATCTCACTGTCCGTGTGCCAATATAATCAAGGCGGTGCTATCAGAATGCTGCTACACTAAAGCCCCAAGGAGAGTTTCGGTGTTCGAGAGAATTTCCATCGGAACATCCGAGACCAAACCAAGGCGTTTCCGTAGGAAGAAGCCTGTCCGCCAAGAAGACGAACTCCTAGAGGTGTCTGCTAATATGACCGGCAGAGGGAAATCAACGCGACACTCCAACTCAGATCAGCTTGCCGAAGTATCCCAGCGCATGACTCGATTGCGGTCAGGGATCAATAGGTGAAAGAATTATCAAAGGATACAAAAGGGACTTCCTTTGGAAGAGGAGGCGTCCGATGCTGGTTCAGACTCCTACTCGGCTATAGCATCCGATGACACGGCGTCTAGTGCGGGACAGCCTTACGAATCATTTATGATCAGCGCCGAACAAGTAAGCAAGATGCTTGAAGATGCCTTGACTAAGCAGAAGGAAGCTTTCAAGTTCGAGATGGAAATGGCCATGCACCAGATGAGAGAGATGCATGACCAGCAGATCGCGGCACTGACAACTCACCAAGGAGAACCCAGTCATCGCAATAATCCAAATCAAGAGGAGAATGAACGGGAAGAGGATAATGCCAACATGAACATACCTCCCGTCAACAACAATAATGGAGGAGGTCCCTTGGATGATAATACGAAAGAAGATCACGTTACCTCTCCCCGAAACCACTCGAAGACAGATACGAGTGAAGACAAGAAAATGAAGGACTTGGAGAGCAAAATCAACGTGTTGATGAATGCTCAAGAAGTGAAGAGGTCCGGTATACCATGTCCATACCCAAGGGAGTGGGAATCAATTCCATATCCGGCAAAGTTTAATTTAATCAACTTTACACCGTTTGATGGAAAGGGTTCCCCTACCCAACACTTAATATATTTTAAGTCTCACTTAGGAATAATCTCTGGCAATGAACCCTTAATGGTGCGGTCATTCGTTGGCACTCTTCGCGGAGCGGCCTTCGATTGGTATTGTCGCCTCAAGCCGGGGAGTATCAGCAGTTGGGATGACATGGAGGACATGTTTCTAACGAACTTCTTCGACGACGACACCAAGGTTTCAATCGGCACTCTATTTGATGAGAAGCAGAAGAATGGTGAGACAGTCGAAAACTTCGTGAAGAGATTCCGAAATAAAGCAATGAATTGCAGGGATCCGGTCAGCGAAGATTTCATCCTCGAGACCTGTCATAATAATCTTTCATTGGACATCCTGGAGGCTATGGGAATGGCACCGCCAAAGACCTGGAAGGATTTAAAGGTGCGAGGAGAACGAGCCGAACAATTCCTCAAAAGGAAGAAGGCGGAAAGGGGCCAAATAGCAAATAACACTCCGCAACAGAACTTTGTCCCTAAGGGAAAGGGAAAAGCACATGCGAATGTTGTGGACGCAAATCAAACATTCGAGGTGCAAGCACAACCGCAACAGCAGCAACAAAAGGCACCTCAACAATCAAGGTGGCAACAGCAGCCCCAGAAGCCAAAAACCTCGGAGCCGAAGTTCCCGAAGGTCTATTCGTTCAAAGAGGATGAAGTCCCCGGTATCTTCAAGTACCTCATTGAGAATAACAAGATCAAGTTGCCTCCGGTCCAGGATCAGGAAGATGCTAAGAGAGAATGATCCAAAATACTGCGCATTTCACAGAGCAGTGCACCATCCTACCAAGGCGTGCTATGCCCTTAAAGATAAGATCCAAGCGCTGATCGACGTCGGGGTCATTACTATGAAGCAACCTAAGGAGAAGAAGGTGGGTGCAAATGCAGTATCGATTAGTTTCGGTTCTGTTCCCTTGAACTGGTTTCAGCATGAGCCGGTAATAAACGCAGCAGTGAGGACCGTGAACGATGATCCTCACAAACAGCGCCAGAAAGGACTTGTACCGCATACAGCCCCGAATGGTGAGATTCTTTGGATTCATCCAGATTTGATTGGAGACGAACAATGGACTGAAGCCTCTTCCAAGAAAAAGTCAAAAGGAAAAGGTAAGTCTTGTTATGGAGCTTTTGCTATTCCAGGAAAAGACGACGAGGAAATCCCAGCCTTCCCGCTTTCTGAAGACGAACAGGAGGCCTTTGTAACACGGAGCGGGAATGAATATCACTACAAATATCCGGATGTTTCTGAGCAACTGGGACCAAACAAAACCGTTCCCTCAAAGACGTTGGCGGAACTAGGGATTGTCGCAACTCCCCCAACACCTGTAGCTACGGAGAAAGTCCAGCAAAAGGAGAAAGGGAAATTCTAACTCGAATCAAGCCATCTCCTGAAGGACCAGAACCGTCAGCTCAACACTGCTATCTCGCGGCACACCATTTTCCCTGCATTTCCTTCACCAAAGAAGACATGCAGACGAAGAACTCAAAGCATGATCGGCCTTTGTATTTCACCGGGCACATTGGCTCCAGCATGGTCAACCGGATCCAAGTTGATCCGGGTTCTGCTGTTAGCATCATGCCGTTCCGACTGATGCATAATCTTGGAATACCAACAAGTAAGCTAGCGTCCACGGGTACTACGATCTACGGATTCAACACCAGCGGGTCCAGACCTTTGGGGAAGATTCGAATCAAATGCCAGATCGGGGATTTAAAATCAGAAGTTACCTGCTATGTGATTGACGCAGAAACATCCTATAACTTACTGTTGGGTCGACTTTGGATCCACGGCAATCTTATAGTCCCGTCAACTCTTCATCAGTGCCTCAAGTATGTGGACACAAATAATGAAGTCAAGACAGTGGTCGCGGATAAGCAACCGTTTAAGGGATTAGAGAACTATTTCACTGATTCCCTTCTATACGGTGTTGAATCCGATACTGAATCACCGGCCCAAGGAACGGACAGCGGAGATGAAGCTGATACCGAAACTGGGCTTGATTACGATGGTGGTTTTGTACTTAATGACATTGTACCCATTGTAATCAATCTTGACGATGATGAATCATCGGAAAGTAGTTGTAATTGGCAACTTGCCGAAGAACTATCAATAAACGATGATTTAGAGTACTCTATGTGTCTGGATAATATTACTAAAGAATTGTATGATAACCCTGAATTTTATATGCCACTTCAATCATTTTGTATGACAAAAAAGCAGGTACAAGATCCATGCGGAGCGACACTTGTCATCCCCGCGGGAACAGGGGGTGGAAAAGAAGTCGTCTACGGCAAAGGAAAAGAAGCTCCGATACCCGATCACTTCTTAGAAGAGGATGATGATGATGATAGACCTGCTCCTCACTTATATAGGTATGACGCAAAAGCGCGCGATCTAATGGAGAAGTATGGATATGACTTCACACTCGGAGAGGGTCTTTGCTTTGGTCGAGGTCCGCGAGTTCCACCTCGAATGGCCTATGTACCAAAGGGAAAACCCGATGATTATTATCGCCATAAAAGAGGTCTTGGTTATGTCTCCTCATCTGACGACGAATGTTGCTGGCAAATCATCGATCAAATTGCTAACAAAGCTAGAAACAGATACTCATCTGATTCTTCAGCTTGGGATTCCGATACTAGTATCGGTGAGATGTTCAAAAAGTTGATGTCGAACATGGTTACGGAACCGTGCTCGAATAATGTAGCTGAATATAATGCATTACTCATAGGACTCAGTTTCGCCAAAGAACTGGGGGTTGAGTACCTCGAAGCCTTCGGCGATTCTCAACTGATAGTTAAACAAGTTCAGGGAGAGTATGAGGTCCGAAGCCAAGATTTAATACCCCTATATTCATTAGCGACAGCCTCCCGCCTGAAGAGAAAGAGGAGTTAATCTCTCTTATTAGGAAATGCATCGATGTGTTTGCCTGGAATTATGAAGACATGCCAGGGCTCGATCCAAATGTAGCAGTGCATCGTCTCAATATCAAGACGGACGTCAAACCTGTCAAACAACAACAAAGACGGTTTCATCCGCAAATGATGGAAGTAATCGAGACCGAAGTTAAAAAGCTTATTGACTCAGGCTTCGTTCGGGAAGAACAGCATCCGGAATGGCTTGCCAATATTGTCCCAGTCCTTAAGAAGAACGGGAAGGTCAGGATTTGTATCGATTTTCGAGACCTCAACGCTGCATGCCCAAAAGACGATTTTCCCCTTCCTATCACAGATGTCATCATCGACAATACGTGCGGGTTCGAAAGGATGTCTTTCATGGATGGTTTCTCTGGTTATAATCAAATAAAGATGCATCCAGATGACGAAAAGCATACCGCATTTAGAACACCCCTTGGCGTTTTCTGCTACACGGTCATGCCCTTTGGTTTAAAGAACGCAGGCGCTACGTATCAAAGAGCCATGTCGAAGATTTTTCAGGAGCATCTTCGAAAGACAGTCGAGTGCTACGTGGATGATTTGGTTGTGAAAAGTCGTGATAAGAAGGATCACATTAAAGACTTGAAGACCATGTTCGACCTGATGCGAGCCCATCAATTGAAGATGAATCCTACCAAGTCTTTCCTCGGAATGTCCAGTGGTAAATTCCTGGGATTTGTCGTCACTACCAAAGGTATTCACGTCGACCCTGATAAGGTAAAGGCAATTAATGAATTGCAACCTCCGAGAAACCTCAAGGAGCTTAGAGGATTGCAAGGGCGGCTAGCTTATATTCGTCGGTTCATCTCGAACCTCTCAGGAAAATGCCAACCATTCTCCAAACTCATGAAGAAGGGCGTGTCATTCGTATGGGACGACGCTTGTCAAAAGGCATTCGAGAGTATTAAAGAATATCTCTCAAAACCTCCTGTACTCGTCGCACCGAAATCGGGCAAACCGTTCTTGATTTATGTCAAGGCGACGAGCCACTCATTAAGTGCATTACTTGCACAAGATGACGATAACGGTCATGAGCAGGCGGTATATTATTTGAGCCGAACCATGGTAGGCGCCGAATCTCGATATCCTATGATTGAGAGAGAATGCCTCGCCTTGGTGTTCGCTATTCAGAAGATGCGGCATTATCTGGTCGGACAGACCATTTATGTCATCTCTAAAGTTAACACAGTCCGAGTAGTCATGACTCAACCAGCTTTCATGAGCTGGCGGCTAGCAAAATGGGCCTTACTCTTGTCCCAATATGACTTACATTTTAAACAACAGAAGTCGGTAAAAGGACAGGCCATCTGTGATCTCCTGGCAGCTAATCCAACTACGGACACCACCGAGATATATGACGATCTACCCGATGAAACCCACGAAGTAAATGCAACTTCACACCAGCAAGTATGGCGTCTATACTTCGACGGCGCGTCACGAGCAACTAATGTAGCAAGTGCTCCTGGAAGTTCTAAGATTTCTTCCGGAGTGGGAGTTGTCTTAGTTTCCCCAGGAAAGCACGTGATGCCTCGAGCTTACTCGTTGACGGAACCGTGCTCAAATAATGTAGCCGAATATAATGCATTACTCATAGGACTCAGTTTCGCTAAAGAACTGAGAGTTGAATATCTTGAAGCCTTCGGTGATTCTTAACTGATAGTTAAACAAGTTCAGGGAGAGTACGAGGTCCGAAGCCAAGATTTAATACCATACCATAAGATGGCAGTGGAGATGGCAGAATCGTTCAAAGGATTCTTTATCGAACATATTCCACGGCTACAGAACACTTACGCAGATGCGTTAGCAGCATTGGCCGTATCTCTGGCACAACCTCCTGAAACAGAACAGTTTATTTTAGTGAGAACTCACCAACTCTTAGTGTCGATCTACAATGAAGACAGCGAAGAAGAAGAGATTAAGGAAACACACTCAACCCAAATTGAGTTTGAACCCCGAGATTGGCGTTTCCCCATCATCGATTACGTCCTGCACGGAATACTACCGGAAGACGTAAAGGAAAGAGAATCGATTCGACGAAGGGCACCAAGATTCTACTATAATACGGAGAATCGAACACTATACCGCAGGGGGTACGATGGATTGCTGGCACGCTGCTTGTCGACTAAAGAAGCTGAGGAAGTCCTTAGAGAAGCACATGAAGGAGAGTGTGGTGCACACCAACCTGGTCCCAAACTTTATGACCGCATCAGAAGAATGGGATATTTTTGGCCTTCCATGATGAGTGATGCAATCGCGTATGCCCGAAAGTGTGATGCATGTCAAATACATGCGAATTATATGCACCAACCTCCGGAGCATCTGCATCCTTCGGTTACGTCATGGCCGTTTGAGACCTGGGGAATGGACATTGTTGGTCCTATAAATCCCCCGTCAGTCAAAGGTGACCGGTTCATCCTAGCAATTACCGACTACTTCTCCAAATGGGCTGAAGTGATTCCGCTCAGAGAAGTTAAAACGAGCATCGTCGACGGCATATAATCCTACAGCGAATGGATTAGCTGAAGCCTTCAACAAGACTATCATCAAACTCTTGTCAAAAATCGTGAAAACTAATAAACGAGACTGGGATGACAAGCTTGGCGCGGTTCTATGGGCCTATCGGACCACGGTGCGTACACCAACGGGAGCAACCCCGTATTCACTGGTATACGGATGTGAAGCCGTTATTCCATTGGAGATTCAAATCCCATCGCTTCAAATTGCCCTCGCGTCTCAAATGACGACCGAAGAGCAACATCAGAAGCGCCTTGAAGAACTTGAGAGGCTAGACGAGAAGCGTTTAGAAGCTCAACAACACATCGAATTCTACCAAGCCAGAATCTCTCGAGCTTTCGACAAGAAGGTTCGACAACGAAGCTTCAAAGAAGGGGATTTGGTTTTAGCTGAGAGGCGGCCTATGATCCTTAACTCCAAGAAGAAGGGCAAATTTGAACCCAAATGGGAAGGACCATTCGTAGTAGAGACAGTCTATTCGAGTGGCGCATATCGCTTAGTCACCAAGGACGGCGACCGGCTTATGATGCCAATAAATGGCAAGTTCCTAAAAAAATACTATCCCTAGTATCTTCAGGATAACTAATGTATCAGGAAGTTCCCGGAAGAATACCACATCTAGTATTCTTAGGGGTAACCCAATCGTTGTAAAAGTGATGAATAAGAGATCCCCATTCGAATTCAGAATGTTGGAACATTTCTTCTTATTATCAAAATTCTCTAACTCTTATGAGTTATTTTTGTGAGACGAGATTAAATCCGTTGACAGGTTAATCTTTCCTCACCAAATCATCCGCTGATCAGATCAATTGACGGTGGATTCACCAAAATTTCGATCTGCCAGTCATTGGCATTTCTCAGACTCAATATGTTAGGTCCTAATCACCTAGCATTAAAGTCCTCCTTTGAGTGATAATACGAGTTGGCACTTTCTTTGCTACCTGTATTCCACTTTCTTTGCTTTCAGGTCAAACCTATAAAAGTTAGGGCCAAAGCCAAATTCCTCTCTCGATTCCTTCCATGAACGAGAGGTCCACTTTCAATTTGAACAATCAAACCTATAAAAGTTAGGATTGTTCCCGATCTCACTTAGTCAAGTCTACAAGTAGTTAGGGCTAAGACCGAGTCATTCCTTTTCGATAAATAAAAATCCGCCTTTGTTCCTTTTTTCCACCAAACCTATAAAAGTTAGGGTTGAAATTGGGCTTTCTCCTCAATGAATGAGGGATTCTTTTGATTCAAATAACCAATCCTATAAAAGTTAGGGTCGTTTGAACTTTTCCGATTCTCGGAGTGGAGATCCCACTCTTAGTTTCATCTTTTCGGATTCTGAGGGTGGAGATCCCACCTTGAGTTTCCTTTCCGACTGTAGAGAGAATATAAAATTCTTCCTCTTCAGTCCCGGGAGATAGAATATAAAATTCTTCCTCTCCCGTTTCCCAATCCGTCTTTATTCTGACAAAAGACACAATTCCCAACTTCCAATCAGAGCACTTGATGCACGGGGAATTTTATCTCAACTCCTAAAGAGAGATAAGTCTACGCCTAACACGCGTTGCCGGTTTAGTCTTTCAGCGATTGAAAAAGACACCAAGGTCTAAACTTGGGGAATTTTATCCAGAAGCCTAAGTAGGGACGAGTCAACACCTAACACGTGTTGTCGGGTAGCCTGTTCCCGTAACAAAGACGAAGCCTATGTATTCGGCATCATAGCATAAAGTCTCAGAGAATTCACTCTCTAAGCACAACGTTACATGCGGAACGGATTTAGACAATCCGCATGCTAGCCCGACTCAAACGGTAATCGGTAAAGGCACATCAAACCTGTTGAAGGCTGGGGGTTTACCAAAAATCCCAAAGTCTATGTCTAACACACATTGCCGATTTAGTCTTTCGCCGATTGAAAAAGACACCAGGGCCTGGAGAATTTTATCCCGAAGCCTAAGAAGGAATAAGTCGAAAGGATAAGTCGTCGTCTAATACGCGGTGCGGGGTACCTTTTTCCTATAAGAAATGGTTAAGCCTATGTATTCAAAATCATAGCATCAAGCCTAAGAAAAGCAATTCTCTTAGCACAACGTTACATGTGAGGCGGGTTTTAATAACTCACATGCTAGTCCGATTCAAACGGTAATCGGTAAAGACATATCAAACCCGTTGATGGCTGGGGATTTGCCAAAAATCCTGTAAATCTTAGCATTGCTGAGTTCAAAATAAATAAAGAAATATCATAACTGAATCAAAGGCTGAGTTTCTATTAATAGATCAAGCTAAAGCATACAATAAAAAGCTCATTATCCTGAAGACAGTCGGCGGCTAAGAACATGAGATTTTAACTTAGAAAGCTTGTCTATATAACTCTGTTCTAGTTCTACTTGCAGGTCAGCTCGGACGGATTCTTCAGAATTGCTCAAGATCCTCGCAGCTTCATTCTTCAGCTCCATCAATCTCGCCTGCGTAGGTCCTAATCTCTCAAGCATATGCTCGCGAGACCTCTCTAGTCCAGCCAACTCTTCCGCCATAATACCAACAGATTCCTCGGCAAGCTTCAAGGCCTTCCTCAATTTATCTACCTCCTCACGCTGAGAGCCCAAAGAATTGAGTAACTCGGCTCTGTCAGTATCCTTCCTGGCAATACCAGCCATCAGCTGTGCGACGGAATGCTCGTATGACTGAAGTTCATGACCGATGGAAGATCTCAAATCATGCCACTGCGACAACCTATGCTCCAGCTGAGAAGACACGAAAGAAGAAGCTCCGCTAGCCTGTAGCTCCTCCAACTCCCGGAGTTCAGACTCCAGGACAATAAAATCAGCAGCGAGAGAGTCAGCTAACTCCGAGTATCCGTCATCTCGGATCATCGTCATGTAGCGAGAAAGGGAACGTCTGTACTGATCAAAACCATAGCCTTGGTGAAGAACCTTCTCGATCATGCTGTTAAAAAAGACAACGAAGGAGTTGAGATCCATTCGGAATACATCTCTGCGAGGATCGGAATCAGACAAGATGGCAAGGATGTGATCATATGGAGAAGGCCGAGATCCTACAAACAACATTATGGAAGGCTAAGAAATTATTGAATACGATAAGGAAATTTAAAAGCAAATTCCGAACATACCAATGTCAATGGAGGACCCCTCGGGCTGAGATCTGACAGGCTCCGAGATAAAGGCAGGAGCAGTCGTATAGGGTATATCAACCCCTGTAGGCAAATCGGTCATACCTCTCGGCTGTGGCGGGGAGACACCGCTCTCAGGCAAACTATCAGTCCCAGAAACTGTAGTGGCATCAGGCACAACGGCTGATCCTAGAGTTACATGTCTTTATTAGTCAAAATGAAAATTTGGACAAATAAGGAAAATCGGGATGATAAGATCGAATGCATACCTGCAAGTCCATCGTCCTCAGATGCAAGAGGGATACCAGAAGTCATAAAGGTATCAGTCCCAGTGGCTGGTCCTATGGTTATACCCCTCTATTAGTTAAAAAAAAAACAGATAAATGAAAGAGATCAAATATATACCCGTGAATGAATCACTCTCAAAGGATGGTCTCACGGTTCTTCTGGTGGCCTGCTCAGCCAGCATATCGGCTAATAATCCAGCGTCGGGTCCCGAGAAACCTGGTGCAGAGGCACACCTCCGTTCCTCGAAGCCCACATCATGAAAGGTCTGATCCTCGACTGGCTTTTCTATCACGACATCTGCAGAATAGTTTAAGTGTTGGATATATATACAAGAAGATGGGAAAGAAGGAAGAGCTCAGAAATACCTGTAGCAGGAACAGAAGATCCTTGTTCCCCAATATCCATGCTTGAGTTATTCAGGAAATCTGAAAGAATGCGAGGCACAAAAAATAATGAATCCTGATTTCTCTAACTCCGCCAAATGCTACTCGATGAGGGTATCATCGAATTTAGATATACCTGGACATGGAGTGGTGGGCTTGACACTATTAGCCTGCTCGGTGTCAATGTTCATATCAATACCCAGGGAACCATCCCGAATGGCGTCGCACATTTGATGCACGAAGTTATCTGTATTATCGGAATCAGTGAATACGGGGTCCGGTGGAAGCTCGCCCTCGTCATAGTACCCTGGAACGTAAAACATGATTACGAATCCCAGAAGGTGAGACATCCTAAAGCAATGAAAATGACGAAATGTTACCTTCCTCATCATCGGCGATGCCTCCTAAATCCACTCCATAGGGACGTTGGCCGACGTGTGGTTTATGAGCAGTCTTCTTCTTCTTCGGAGTACCAACCCTCATAGAACCAACGGGTCGTTCGTGCATAGACTTGCCACGCGTCGCAACTTGTGCAGGAGCTTTGCCGCTAGGCCTGTGTCTCGCATAACGAGCATCGAGCGACTCGTGCTCATCGGATGTCCTACCTGGGGTGATAGGAGTCATTTCGTTAGGACGAGTGAATAAGACCTTTTGTTGATACCAATTGAAATTGAGAAAGAATATTAAAGAGTATGACAAACCTGCATCAAGATTTTCTTGGTCAGTATCTATATCTACATGCTCCTCCTCAGAAGTCTCGTCCTCATCGTCAGTAGGGAGAAGCTCTTCGTCACCTTCCGTCCTATCTCTACTCAAAAGAGAAGGTTTATCAGGCTTCTTTCCCTGTCTTCTAGCAAGCTCAGCTTTACGGGTAGCCATCATAGCGATCTGGACCGAGTGCTCAGACTGTAACTCTGAAAGGCTCTTCACACCTATGAATTCACTGGCGGAAAGGAACCACTTGCAACTGAGGAAAGTAATCAACGGCTGGCGTCTATATGAAGGAAGAGCAAAGTGGGCTCCGGTGCAGCCCACCATAGTCCATAGCCATGCTCGTACGCCGTCAATAAGCCCTCCCTCAACCTTCAAACCACGGCTCGGATTCCCAACATATAGTTGGTCATAGCCGAACTGACGAGCAAAACGGCAGGGAAGGTAAGGCTCAATGTGGCAGTGGTTCTTCACCCGAAGAACGAGATACCCGACGCGGATGTTCACCAACCAGCGGAAACAACCTACGTCGAGAGCAGTCCGATTAGTTCTGGGCTTCTCCTCATCAATCAGCACATCACCATAGCGACCCGAAAAGTGAGGAAAACACTTGAAGAACTCCCAGCTCTTACGAACTTGAAGCTCTCGTTGTGCATCATTGAATTTCTTCCCAAGCCATCTACTTCTCTCCAACAGCTGCACGAAAGGAACGGGGACATCAACAACGCTGGGCGCCGACATCAAGTCAGGACGGTGAAGAACAAGCCACGCCATCAGATACGCATAAGGAAGCTCGACCTTCGGACAAATAAGCTCGGTCGATGGTTCAGGACCCACATGTGTAAAACTACTGACCAGACATCTAAGCCCGCAATGAATGTCAGCAACCATTGCTGGGAGCAGGGAGAGCTCCCTCCCATAAGCTAGCTGGACTGCAGGGAAGAGCACCTCGAGAGGTAAGGCGTCTGACTGCTGATACGGAACGATGCACTTCTTCAACCAAAGGGCGAGATAGCCTGCTAGTAGAGTCCGAGGCTCAATAGACTTCTGTGCACGGCGGAGGAACGAACGAAACTTGGTGCCCGCAGGAAAAGCTCCCTCAGCACTGGCAATGGTGTAAGAACGAGCCTCAGCCTTTTCCATCAACTCATTAATGGCGGGAGGGGGCAAGACGTCTAACTCACGAAGAACTGCTTCAAGCTGATCTGCTTTTTCCTCTTCGCTGGAGGGGAAGTCTTGATCAAGGAGGTATGATAATGACAGGTGAGGTCCCAAAGAGTATCGTACATATCGGGAGTATCCTTCTTCAACCACTCCAACTGCTGGTTCGAGGGAAAGTACTCCTGGTATGGACAATCCCCCATCGGAAGACCAGAAACCTGATGCATCTCGTGTAAGGCCAACCCCAACTCTCCGCCGCTGGTCAGGAACGTGTTACTGTCAGGCATGTATGTCTCCAACAACGCAAAGAAATGGCGACAGCTGACCTGGAGTCCGTACATGATGGCTCGTATAGGTGCATACAATCCGCTGCCCTTCAAATCCTTCTCCCAGCGCCCCAAGACGTAACTGGTCAAGCGTGTCCACCATCCCTTGGGTAGTGAGAAAGCCCAACCATAGCACCTAGAATCTGGTGGAGGTAATCTCCTCCCAAGATGAGCCATATGATTCTTCACGGAAGGAGCAGCTGCTGATACCTCGCCTGGGGGTACAGTATTAAGACCCGTAATCCCTGGCCGAAGACCGCGGATGTAATGATACCCAGCAGAACTAAGAGTCTTATGATGAGAAGTATATCCACACTGAACCCGCTCAGCATCATGGGTAAGATGCCAAGACATCTGTCGCTCCACGGCCTATCCCTCTAAATGAGTGAAAGAATACTGACGAGGAATGGAGGGAATATATAGGAGAGCCCCCTCGTGAAGATTCAGCCAATGCTCCTCGGTAAGAATCAACGTAGCAGGATCCTCAGTGTGATCTCCGAACAAAAAACTGGGCTTCTTTAAAGCCTGAGTAGAAGTAGAATCTACAGTGAAGGAAGCATCCGTGATCAGCTGGCGTAAGCAATGGCGCCCTCCATCCCGTATCAAACGACAGGATTCGTCAGAGCGGTCTCTGTCAAACTGAGGGAGTAGACCAATGGCCTGCCTGATGGATGCCGAAGAGAAGACTTCCCTGCTACAACCAGTAGGGGCATGATGAGGGAGGATGCCCGAGGGGAACTCGACTGCAACAAAACACAAGAACGGAGTCAGAAAATCCATCTGATAAAGAAGCGAGATAAAATCATTCACGGGATAATTGGAGAGACGATTTTGAGTGTCCTACACTGGAAGAACGGTATGCATCACCACATAGATAACGTGGTAACGTACACCGACCTATAAAGTGTAAGACGACACGAGATCGCCCCAATATACCAGAAGACTTGAATTGGCTAAGCAAAACAAGTCCGAAACCTTAACCTCCGCGAAAGAGGGGATCAGTTCTTCCTTAATGACCCGCGAAGGGCTCAATCAGGGATACAGAAATAAGGAAGCCGCTGGAGGGGAGGACGCTGTAGGAACTTCTTCCTCGCTAGGCTGTGAACGGGAGCGACCCCTAGGAAGTCGAGGTCGACGCGGAGACATCGAAAACCTGCAATGAAAAGCAGCAAGTCAGGTGCAATATGAATACACGAAATATAAAAGGGAAATTAAGAACTTGAACTAAAGTCCTATGAGTAAATAGGATTTTATAGTTGAAGTCTAATTAAACCTACAAATTTCGTGCATGCGAAACAATGATTGTCATTTTCACGGTAAGTTTTGGTGAAATACCCAAAATACCCCTCGTGTTCAAGGCTAAATTCGGGTCAAGGACACGCTTGAGTTGGGTCATGGTCATCATATCTGATCATATAGCACCCCCGATACCCCACAATTTTGGTTAATTTTGCAAATAAGCCCTTTTGTAGAATTTAGCTAATTTTGCATATAGACCCCTTCACAAATTTCAATTTAACGCCCACATATCCTTCTCAAAACTTTGATCGTGGTTTTGTGGTCTAAACTTCTTGGTTTTCAGCCTTGAATTTTCTGCCCTTTTTGCAAATAAGTCCCTCTCTAAAACATTTATGGGCAATTTTGCAAATAAACCCTCAACAATTTGTGATCTCTTTGCATGAAGCACACCTCAAAGTTGTGGCCAATTGTGTCAAACATCCAAGCCTCAAAATTTCAGTCCCATTTTGCATAAAAGTCCCCCAAATTTCGGCCCCATTGCAAATTTTGCATAAAACCCCCCAAAGCTTTGTGCATCCACAACCCATCATCAAAGAGCCTATCTTTTAACTCATGAGAACAAAAAGTTGTGATCTTTGCACATGAATTCATAGCATACCCCCATCACAAACATAAAGCTACAATCTTTCTTGAAAAAGAGGAGAGTTTTGAAAGAAAACTTACCCAAATCAAGAGTTTGAACTTGAGGAGGAAGGAGGAACCCTAGCTTGAAAGGAGAAAATTTCGGCCAAGGGGTGAACACAAAATCCGAATTTTAAGAGAGATTAATGGGTTTTGGAGAGGAACAATGGTGTATGGAGGCAAGGAAGAAGAAAGAGTTTTAAAAAGGAAAGGATTTTCTTTTGAAAATATGGAAAGAGGGGGAAAACAAAAGAGGAAATAAAATCAAAACAAGAAAGAAAGCAAAGGAGGAAACAACAAAAAATGGAAAGAAATCTCGGTTTTGGGCCGAGACACCCCAAGGGTGTCTCGGCAAAACCGAGACACCCCAAGGGTGTCTCGGTTTTGTTGGGACACCCCTTGGGTGTCTTAACCCAATTTTGACCCCCTGAACCCTTTTCGAAGTTCGAATTTGCCTATTATTCGCCGGTTGTTGGATATTTCGACGAAATCCAAACTAATCAACGCTGAATGATCCAAAACCCTAGGGTCAACGCCGGTCAACGCGTAACCCTAGGTCAACGCCAGTCAACGCGTTGCGACCAAAAGTCAACGTTCGACGATTCGAAACCCTACTGTCAACGCCGGTCAACGCGTAACCCTAGGTCAACGCCAGTCAACGCGTTGCGACCAAAAGTCAACGTTCGACGATTCGAAACCCTAGGGTCAACGCCGGTCAACGCGTAACCCTAGGTCAACGCTAGTCAACGCGTTGCGACTAAAAGTCAACGTTCGACGATTCGAAACCCTAGGGTCAACGCCGGTCAACGCGTAACCCTAGGTCAATGCCAGTCAACGCGTTGCGACCAAAAGTCAACGTTCAACGATTCGAAACCCTAGGGTCAATGTCGGTCAACGCGTAACCCTAGGTCAACGACAGTCAACGCGTTGTGACCAAAAGTCAACGTTCGACGATTCGAAACCCTAGGGTCAACGCCGGTCAACGCGTAACCCTAGGTCAACGCTAGTCAACGCGTTGCGACAAGAAGTCAACATACGGTGATCTGGAACCCTAAGTCAGCACAATGTGACAGAGATAGTCAGTTCAAAGTCAACTCAATGACACGAGCCAAACTCATGTTCGAAACCCTAGGGTCAACGCCGGTCAACGCGTAACCCTAGGTCAACGCCAGTCAACGCGTTACGAAGAAAAAGTCAACATACGGTGATCTGAAACCCTAAGTCAGCACGATGTGATAGAGATAGTCAATTCAAAGTCAACTCAATGACACGAGCCAAACTCAACTCACTGGTGGTAGACTCGAGACTCCGACGACGGCCAGGCGATAAACGCAGCGCCGGAAAAACTTTGGTTGTTCGTCAAAGCATCGAATACACCGAAAATCGAAGGAGCCAAGAGTTGAAGCTAACTATAGGTCCTTTACGCCGACTGAAGGTTGGACCAATCACATCCAAAGTATTCCAGCCTCTTCTATAAAAGAAACGAGTCTGGAACGCTTTGGAGGGGGTATCTGTAGGCATCGAAAATCACCTATAGGTCTCTACGAACAGCTCAGTGTTAAAGAACGACGATGAACGTCACTATCCGATCCACATGAGTTCGATTGATGTCGATGAACGATTGAAGTGAATCGACGAACTACGAAGGCACGGGCTAATCGAGAGCCCCGCGATATTTACAAAAGGAACAACGCCCTTCGTGTCTCGTTCATCCTACAGATAATCCAACCATCGGAGCTGATAGAACTCTTCGTCAGACTTCCAACGCACTTCGAATCACTAAAATCCGAGTTCGGACGAAGAATGTACAGCGGAAGCGGACGAATGCGCCTCAACGGAGTGTCTTGGCTAATGTGAGACACCCCAGGGGTGTCTCAGATTTTGTGAGACACCCCAGGGGTGTCCCGGATTTTGAGATCCCGTTGTGGTAATACTAAGAAGAGCAAATATCTCGCTTTTATCGAGATAGGCGCTTCAAGTTTCTAGATCTCCTCGCGGATCGACGAAGCTCTGGATCAGATCTGATTGCCAGGTAGTCCATGGATATCGACGTCCCCGTCACAGGCTAAAGACTCACGCAAGCAAGAGACGACGAACGGATCTTGTGTTTATTTTCAAGAAAGTTGTAATTTTTATTTCTTTGTTGTTTGAATTCATTTGTAACATTTGAAGTTTTAATAAAATCAATGATGAAGGCAACTTTTGATAAAAACAGACCATACCATGTATGCTAAGTATCTGATATGTATGTTAGACCCTAGAGGGGGGTGATTAGGGTCTTATGCTAATCTAATCCGATTTTATACTAATTAAAACTAATTCAAATATTATTCTTGCAAGATAGATATACAATATGATATGAGCAAGAATATGCAATATGAACAAAGGGAAATATCCTAGCAATTAGATATACTATGAGATATATGCGAGGATATACAAATAACACAAGGGTAAACAATCTAAACTAGATAGTGGGTAATATAAGCAACAAGCAATATACAAAGGTGATATAAGATGTGAACATAAAAATAAGTACGCTAATGCAATCACAAACAAACGATATGTTCACGGAGTTCGGTCCCCACGATCTAAGTCTCCACTCCTTACCTCGAGGAGATCTCCACTCCTTACCTCGAGGAGATCTCCACTATCACAACCGGGTTTTTTACGCTCACCCGAATAACGTTTACACATCACACTCGGTTTTTTAGCTAACCGGAAACTTTACAATCCCACACTCTTACAATCCCACTTTACACCCTCTTAAGTGTTGGTCTCTAGTCGGTGTCTACCTCATGTGTTAGGAATTACAACTTCTCTCTAGACATTACCACCTACTGCACTCCTTTTGGGATGACCCCGTCTCTCACCACACACTCCTCTTGGTGTACAAGTATATTACAAAGTGATCCACACAATTAGGCACGAATACAATAATGGTTGTTCTCTACAATGGATGAGAACTCAATTAAGCTCACTCTCAATTGTTATAACTCCTCACAACCTAATTATACAATACATACATACACAATAAGCTCAATGGTTGTGTGTGTAAGCAATGAGAAAATTAATCATAAACTCAATGTAAACCCTAGCTTGATAAAAATGATAAATAAAAAATAATTAATATAAAGCTAGTATTGACTTTAAAAATTCTTCTCTGAAAAACAAGATAGAGAGATGGATTGAAATGAAGCTCAAACAATGTAGATGATCTCCTCCACTTGTGAGAAACTTCTTCACAAACAAACTCTTTTAAAACACACTAAACAAACTTTAAAACCCTTATTAAACTTGTTTAAAATATTTCTTGGGATTCTTTAGAACTGAGGATATGGGGGGGTGGTTATTTATAGGAAACCAAAAGCCAAGAGAGAAAAAAGGCAAAAAGACCAAAAACCCAAAAATAATACAGTCTGAAAATATAGCCGTTACAGTATTATGAGCCGACTCAGTACTGTTTATGAGTCGACTCATAAGTACCCGTTACAGGTTAAAAACCAACTTATGGGTCGACTCATAAAATTCATGAGTCGACTCATCATGCATGGGTCGACTCATGAAGTTATGGGTCGACTCAGCGGAAACAAAACATACTTTCCAGCACAGTTTATGAGTCGACTTATGACAGGCATGACTCGACTCAACCTAATGGGTCAACTCATGATGTTATGAGTCGACTCGTCAGAAATAAAATGTAAAGTACACAACAGTTTATGAGTTGACTCAACACTGTTCATGAGTCGACTCAAGACATGCACACTGCCCGTTTTAAATAGAAATCTGATTTTCAAACATCTTTTAAAAATAGCAAATAAAATCAGAAAAATATAAAACTTTGGGAAATGATTGTAAACATGATAATAAACATGCTACAAAATATAAAAATGTAAACGCATGAGTTTTGACATTTTAGCTTAATCATGTTTTGAAACATTACAAAATGATTTTGTAGACTTAATAAAAGATGTATATGATTATTGTTAAGTCCAAAAACTAAGAATACAATATTTTCACAAAATTGTATATTTTGTAAACTTTTCAAAACAATAAAAATGATTTTATTAAACTAAATAAAATTGATATTGATGAAATCATATATAAGCATATAAGTATGAAACAAGAATTGTATTTAATTATTTCATATTAAAACTTGAAAACTATCAAACCAAAACTTGTGTGTGTGTGTGTGTGTGTGTGTGTGTGTGTGTGTGTGTGTGTGTGTGTGTGTGTGTGTGTGTGTGTGTGTGTGTGTGTGTGTGTGTGTGTGTGTGTGTGTGTGTGTGTGTGTGTGTGTGTGTGTGTGTGTGTGTGTGTGTGTGTGTGTGTGTGTGTGTGTGTGTGTGTGTGTGTGTGTGTGTGCCAAGTATACCCATTTTTCTCATATATATATATATATATATATATATATATATATAAAGAAACCAATAAAATGTGTGTGTATATAATTGAGCTTAAAGTACTAACACATATAATATAAACCTAAACTAAATATACCCAAGCTATAGGTCTTCAATAAGCTTGACTTGGTAAACTTGCGGATGAAGCTTAAACTTGGATCTTCAACTTGAATTGCATTGCTTCACTCCACTATTCCGCTAACCTCCATTGGATATGATCATGAATGTTCGATTCCATCCATCCTCCAATGTGTTGTTTGTCTACAATAAATAGAAAAATACAAACACTAGACAAACAACATTAGTGGTAAATTGTTTGTTAAACATCATCAAAACAAAGAGGCCAACAATATACCCCACTCTCGGGTAATCTAACATGGGAACAAAACTACAACTATATATATATGACTTCACGAAATAATGATACTATTGTAAGGTTCTCACAATATCATGTGGAATCAACGTCCTTACTCAATCGTTCTACGGCAATATGTATATCTTCCTATTCTGAATCATGCATCCGGATGATCGTACAATAGAACGTAGGCATATCAGCCCAATTTGTAAACCTCGATCACCTTCGAATATTAGTATAGCCGCGGTCTTATTGTGGGAAAAACATTCAATACTCCTAGTGTGGTACGACCACGGTCTCATTATGGGAAAAACATCCACACCGTACATCCACAACTGATAAATTATGCATGAACATGTGTTATACCAACAACTACCAACTTAGACATGTGTTATGCATCTCAACTATGCATATAAACTCAACTAAGAACATAAATCAAGTGTTCGTGCACGTATCTCGATGTGCGGGTCAATATCTCATGTTCACAAACACCTCAGGTGTTTATCAGATCATAAATATCATAATATAACGTGGGTTAATCGAGATAATCTCTCGAATCAAACGAAAAACAAGTCAAAAACATGCACATGCTTGTGTGTGCGGGGCAGTCGACTGCGCCTTGTGTGGCGATTGACTAGCCCGAGATCCAGAGCATGTTTCGACATGCTGTGACCATGTGTGTGTTTTGTTATTCTAACTTGTTTAACTTGCTATAAAACATTCATAGAATGTTTTAAATACTTTATTACCATTACTAAAGATCACTTAGCACATGAAACAATAATTACAACATTATATATTACATGTAAACCCTAAACATGCATAAAAACATCAAAACATTGAGAGAATTATCAAAACTTGGTTAAAACATATGTTTAATTATTTTTAGATCTTATTCTACCTCTGAATATTCGTTCATAATCTTTTAAACACAAAAAGATCTGATCTTTATATCATATCTAATAAAAGAATTGTTTTTATACACAAAATAGTGATTTAGGCTCAATAAAACCATACTATATCTAAATAAAATAAAAATGTGGGAGTAGGGTTAGCAAAGATGAAACTAGCATGAAACTTAATGAAAACCTGAAGGATGTGAATCCAAGATAGATCCCTAAGCACACGCCAAAACCAAAGTCAAAATCTCACTTCAAAAAACTCTTGAACTCTCACAAAATGATCTAGGGTTTAGTAGAGGAGATGGTGGATGCTAGGGTTTGAAAACTCTGATAAAAGATGTGAAAATTCGTGTAAAAGAGGTATATAAACATCTGTGTGCAATTGGGCCTCGAAAAAATCCGAATCCAACTCAAAACAGAAAAACTAGAAATCTGTGAGGCGGTCGACCGCGCCCTGATGCAGTGATCGACCGGCCAGTGGCTTTTTTAGTTTGTGCAGGTTTTTGACTTGTGCATGTTTTGAACTTGTTTCTTTCACATATTCGAACTTGTTTGCACTCAAAACTCTTGCTAGCAAACTCATACACTATTTAATGATATTTATCATTATAAAAACTCAGTTATCATAATTAATCACATATTATTTCAAATTTATGGTGTTTTACATTCACCCCCCCCTAAAAGAACTTCATCCTCAAAATTCTGCAATCGTATCTTAAAGATTAATAATACGAGAAAAGCACTAAGAGGGAATAATCGAGACAAAGAAACCATCCCGTACACATCTCATACCATTAATCCCTAGATATGAATCATAAGCAAACATTTAAACTTAACAATCTAAAATACGTATACTCCCACTTAACCCCTAATTAGACGAAACTAGTACGTCGGGTGAAAAATCCAAACAAGAAACCCCTATGTATATACCATATGTTCCGAATGATTAGGAGCTAAGTGTTAGTTGTTGGCCTCTTTGTTTTGATGATGTTTAACAAATAATTTACCACTAATATTGTTTGTCTAGTGTTTGTGCTTATCTATTTATTGTAGACAAACAACAAGTTGGAGGATGGATGGAATTGCGCATTCACGATCATATCCAATGGAGGTTGGAAGAATTGTGGAGTGAAGCTTACGCAATTCAAAGTTAAAGATTCAAGTTCAAGCTTCATCTGCAAGTGTACCAAGATAGAGATTCGTTGAAGATCACAAGCTTGGGTAAATTTAGTTTTAGGTTTTATATATGTGTGTTAGTACTTTAAGCTCAATCATATACACACATACACGTTTTGGTTTTATATATATATAGTTATATGATTTCATCAATATTAATTTTATTTAGTTCAATAAAATCATATTTACTTTTGAAATGTTTGCAAAATATGTAATTTTGTGAAAATATTGTTTTCTTGGTTTATGGACTTAATAAAAATCATATACATATTTTATTAAGTCTATATAATCATTTTGTAATGTTTCAAAACATGCTTAAGCTAAAATGTCAAAACTCATATGTTTATATTTTTATGTTTTGGACTATTTTGTAAAATAATAATATTTTTTATTTGGGAGGTCATTTTGGACTATTTTGCAAAATGATGATATTTGTAGCATGTGTATTATCATGTCTACAATCATTTTCCAAAATTTTATATTTTTTGGAATTTATTTGATATTTTTAAATAGGGTTTTAAAATCAGAAAACTGCTTCATACCTGTTCATTTTCATATATCAGTTTGCGGTCGACCGTCACGGTCGATCGCCTAGAGTCCAGAGACTCAGTATGTTCTTTTGTGGCTCACGGTCGACCGTGGCGGTCGATCATATGCAGTCCAGAGAATTTCACGGTCGACCGTCACGGTCGACCGTATGTTTTTCCAGAGCCTAGTTGTGCTTTTGTGTTGCTCGTGGTCAACCGCGAGTTTTCCACGGTCGATCGCTGATTTCCCAACGGCTATATTGGGTACAGAATCATAAATCTGATTCTTTGGGATTTTTGTTGTTTTGTTTGGGGATTTGGTTGTTGGGTTCTCTTCCTATATAAATCCCTCAAACCCCAACCACCAGGGTGATCCAAGAAAATGTTTTAACAAAGTTTTTACAAGGGTTTAACTTTTATTTAGTGTTTGTTAAAAAAGCTTTTAAGCATTTGAGAGTTTGAGTTTATAAAATTAATTCTACAAGAGCTTGAGGAGATCATCTATTGGAGTTTGAGCATCCAACTATTCTCCGTCTATCTCTTGATCCATTGAGAAGTTTCCCTAAACTATTTTTTAGCTTTATTTCTATTTGTTTGATTATCATCTTATTAAAGCTAGTTTTATATTGAGTTTAGATTTAATTAATCTCATTGGATCTTATTAAAGCTAGTTTTATATTGAGTTTAGATTTAATTAATCTCATTGTTACACACACCCACTTGAGCTTATTGTATTTGCATTCATAATATATTTGGGGTTGTGAGAGATAGTAACATTGAGTTGTGCTTAATTGAGTTCTCATCCATTGTAGAGAACAACTATTATTGTATTCAAGCTTAATTTGTGAGATCACTCTGTAATACACTTGTACACCGAGAGAAGTGTGTGGTGTGAGTCGGGGATCATCCTAAGAGGAGTGGGGTAGGTAACATACCTAGAGAGAGGTTGTAATTCCTAACACTTGAGGGAGACACGTCTGTGACCAACACTTGAGAGGGTGTAGAGTGGGATTGCAAGAGTGGTGATTGTAAAGTTTTCGGTTAGCTAGAAAACCGAGTGTGAGGTGTAAACGTTGTTCGGGTAAGTGTAGAAAACCCGGTTGTGATAGTGGATTTCTCCTCGGTATTAGGGAGCAGAGACGTAGGACGGAAGGTCCGAACTCCGTGATCATATTGTGTGTTTGCATTGTTTATTTTCCCCTTGTGTTAGTTTATATATCCTTGCTCATATTTTTATAATATCTCTTTGCTAGTATATATTCATTTGTTTATATCACTTATCCCTGCTCACATATCTTGTTGTATTTTATACTTACTAGGATAACTTGTTAATTAGTTTTAATTAGCATAAAATCATATTAGATTAGCATAAGACCCTAATCATCCCCCCTCTAGGGTCTAACATTAGTACCAAATTCTAACATTAAATATAAATGTGGCTAAAAATATAACATAATCATAAATGCATAAAAGCATACTCAATCATCAATATCTTAACTGCTCAAACAGATGTGGGTAGTCGCGACGTAAATTCTCCTCACACTCCCAAGAAGCTTCTTCGGCTCCTTGCTAGTTCCATTGAACTTTCACTAACGGAATCACTTTATTTCTAAGTCTTTTATCCTCTCTAGTAAGAATGCAAATCGGGATCTCTACGGTAGTCAAATCAGCCTGAATCTCAATCTCTTGTGCATCCATCACCCTCTACTTCTCCTCATCGCGCAAATGCTTCTTGAGCATCGAAAAATAAAAGACATCGTGTACACTCGACATCGATGCTGGAAGATCTAATCTATAAGAAACAGCTCCAATACGCTCCATAATCTTGAATGGACCAACATATCTCAGGGCAAGCTTTCTCCGTCTACCGAATCGCTAAACGTCCTTCATCGGCGATACCTTTAACATGACAAAATATCCAACATAAAACTCCAAAGGTCGTCGCCTATGATCTGCATATCTCTTTTGCCAACTCTGAGCAGTAAGAATACGCTCTCTGATTAATGCTACTTTCTCTGTGGTCTGTCTCACGAGCTCTGACCTAAGCAAAAGGCTATCCTTTGGCTCTGCTCAACAAATAGGTGATCTACAAGGCCTCCCGTATAATACCTCATATGGTACTATGCTAATAGTATCTTGGTAACTATTATTATAAGCAAACTCAATCAATGGGATATGGTCCTCCCAGCTTTCCTGGAAACCTATAACGCATGCTCACAGCATATCCTCTAATATCTGATTCACTCTCTCCGTCTGGCCATCTGTCTGAGGGTGAAAAATGTTGTTGTAAGATAACTGACTGCCAAAAGAATTTTGGAAGCTCTTCCAGAAATAGGATGTGAAGACTGAGCCTCGATCTGATATAATCGTCTATGAGACTCCATGCAATCAAACTATCTCTCGGATGAAAATCCTCGCGTACGCCTCTGCCGTATAAGTCGTCTACACAAGTAAGAAATGCGCCGACTTCATCAATCGGTCTACTATCACCCAAATGGAATCGTTCCCCTTCTTTGATCTTGGAAACCCTACAATGAAATCCATAGATATATTTGCGCACTTCCACTCAGGAATGGGTAAAGGCTGTAGGATTCCTACATGTCTCTGATGTTCTGTCTTTACTTGCTGGTAGGTAAAATACTTAGCTACATACTCCGCAATCTCTCTACGCATGCCACTCCACTAAAAATATCTCTTCAGGTCCTTATACATTTTCGTTGTGCCTGGATGCACTGTATACCTGGTATGATGCGCCTCATTAAATAAATCCTTCTTCAGCTGTGAATTGTTCGGCATGACTAACATACCCTTCATCCGAAGGCCTTCATCTGCTCCAATAGTCCAATCAGCCTTGGGCTTTTTAGAAATCTCCCATTTTCGGGTTTGAATCCAAGAATCCTCTAGCTGAGCTCTGACCACTCTGTCACTCCAAGATGGCTGTACTGACATAACTCCCAAAAATGCACTGCTCCCGCCAATCTCCAGTCTGAAGTCAAACTGACTGAGGGTGTAAAGGTCTCAATGTAATGAACACCTCAAAGCTGCAATCCCGCGACGACGCTTCCTACTCAATGTGTCCGCTACTATGTTCACCTTCCTCGGATGGTACTGAATCGTGAACTCATAATCCTTAATAAACTTGACTCATCGCCGCTGCCTCTAGTAAGTTCCATTTGGGTAAAAAGATACTTCAGACTCTGGTGATCCGTAAAAAGCTCAAACTGCATGCCATACAGATAATGTCTCCAAGTCTTCAACGCGAAGACCACAGCTGCTAAGTCCAAATCATGTGTGGGTTAATTCTGCTCATGAGTCCTTAACTGCCTTGATATGTAGGCCACCACTCTATGGGT
Organism: Asparagus officinalis; assembly: GCF_001876935.1. Taxonomy (NCBI): domain Eukaryota; kingdom Viridiplantae; phylum Streptophyta; class Magnoliopsida; order Asparagales; family Asparagaceae; genus Asparagus; species Asparagus officinalis. Next base: position 22,353,955 of record NC_033795.1, read on the forward strand.
TTGCATCAAAACACCTCCAAGATCCGATAATGACGCATCAGTGTAGACAACAAAAGTCTTATCACTGCTCGGAATAATCAACACCAGCGCTGTAATCAATTTAGTTTTCAAAGTCTCAAAGGCCTCCTGGCACATCATACCCCAATCAAACTATACACTCTTCTTCATAAGGCATGTAAGTGGCATCTCAGTCTTTGAGAAGTCCTAAATAAACTTTTTGTAATAGCCGACCAGACCTAAGAAGCTACGAATCTCTGTAACGGTCTTCGGTGGCTCCTAATCAAGAACGACCACCACCTTAGCCGGATCTACTGCAATGCCCTCCCAGCTGATAACATGGCCCAAAAATCTAACCTCTGATAGGCAAAACTACATTTGCTAAACTTGGCGTAGAACTGATACTCCCGCAAAGTTTGCAATAACAACCATAGGTGCTGCTCATGCTCAGCCTCCGATCTCGAGTAAATAAGAATGTCGTCGATGAACATAATGACAAACTGGTCCAAGTATGGACATAAAACCTGATTCATCAAATTCATGAATACCGCGGGTGCCTTGGTCAGCCTAAATAGCATGACAACAAACTCGAAGGACCCATATCGAGTCAGAAAGATGATCTTGGGAATATCCATCTCCCGAACCCACAACTGATGATAACCGAAACGAAGATCAATCTTCGAGAAACATTGTGCTCCCTAGGACTGGTCAAACAAGTCATCGATCCTCGGTAGTGGATACCTGTTCCGGATGGTGACCTTGTTCAACTCATGATAATCTATGCGCAAACACATGCTACTATCCTTCTTCTTAACGAAAAGGACCGGTGCTCCCCACGGAGAATGACTATGGCGAATGAAACCCTGAGACAACAATTCATCTAACTAGATCTGGAGCTCCCTCATCTCAGCAGGCACCATACAATAAGGTTCTCAAGAAATTGGCACTGTGCCTTGCTACAACTTGATGCAAAACTTGACCTCTCTCACTGGAGATAGCCCTGGTATGTCCTGAAAGGCATCCTGATACTCTGAGACCACTCGCGTCTCATTCAAATCAGCACTCGGATCCGATGTATGCCAGAAATAACTTCACAAACTGGTTGCCTCATGAGGTGGCTACCACCAACTCAGACCCATCAAAAGCTCGCAAACTGACTGTCTTCGCAACATAGTTGATACTCACATGGTAGGAAGATAACTAATCCATACCAATGATAACTTTGAACTCGGACATACGCAAAACGATCAAATCAACCATGAACTCAGAATCGTCCAAGCTGATGATATATCTCCTACAAATATTCTCTAAGAGGGACACCTCTCCCAAGGGAGTAGATACAGACAAAGGAACATCTAAATGTTGCGCTACAAGCTGAAGTCTAATCATAAAATCATAGGAGATGAAAGAATGCGAAGTGCCAGAATCAAAAAGAATATGGGCTGGAAAGGAGTTCACAATGAACGTACCTTTCACCACAGCCCCGCTCGCACCATGATATCGAGGAACTATTCCATATACTCTACCGGTAGCCGAAGTTTGTTATGCTGGATCGCCTGGGATGTATAGGACTATCTGTCCAAGCTGAACCTTCTGAATCGCTCGCACCTATCCCTCGATCCTCAGAACCACCAACTCATACCCATCAAAAGCTCGCAAGCTGACTGTCTTCACAAAATAGTTAATACTCACATGGTAAGAAGATAACCAATCCATACCAATGATAACTTTGAACTCGGACATACAAAAATGATCAAATCGACCATGAATTTAGAATCGTCCAAACTGATGATACATCTCCTACAAATACTCTCGAAGAGGAACACCTCTCCCAAGGGAGTAGATACAGACAAAGGAATATCTAAATGTTGCGCTACAAGCTGAAGTCTAATCATAAATCATAGGAGATGAAAGAATGCGAAGTGACAGAATCAAAAAGAATATGGGCTGGAAAGGAGTTCACAAGGAATGTACCTTCCACCATGGTCCCGCTCGCACCATGATATCGAGGAACTACTACATATACTCTACCGGTAGCCGAAGTTTGTTGTGCTGGATCGCCTGGAATGTATGGGACTATCTATCCAAGCTGAACCTTCTGAATCGCTCCCACCTATCCCTCGATCCTCAGAACCACCAACTGATACCCATCAAAAGCTTGCAAGCTGACTGTCTTCACAAAATAGTTAATACTCACATGGTAAGAAGATAACCAATCCATACTAATGATAACTTTGAACTCGGAGATACAAAAACGATCAAATCGACCATGAATTTAGAATCGTCCAAATTGATGATACATCTCCTACAAATACTCTCGAAGAGGAACACCTCTCCCAAGGGAGTAGATACAGACAAAGGAATATCTAAATGTAGCGCTACAAGCTGAAGTCTAATCATAAATCATAGGAGATGAAAGAATACAAAGTGCCAGAATCAAAAAGAATATGGGTTGGAAAGGAGTTCACAAGGAACGTACCTTCCACCACGGTCCCACTCGCACTATGATCGCGAGGAACTACTGCATATACTCTACCGGTAGCCGAAGGTTGCTGCGCTAGATCGCCTGGAATGTATTGGACTCATTTGTCCCTGCTGAACCTCCTAAATCGCTTGCACCTATATCCCTGCATCCTGGAACTATGCGCAACGCCTCTATCCTCAACTACTGGCCCTGACCTCGGCCCGGAGTACAATTATGCTGCTGCTGGTTCTGGTTCTTACCCTACTGACCTGCTATTGGTGCGCTACGGCAATCTTCTGCCTTGTGTCCAAACTTATTGCAATTAAAACATGTCCCCTAAAACATACGTTACTGTTGCGTCCTCTGATCCTGTTGATGTCCCTTCTTATGGGGACCCTATTGATATGGACCCTTACCTTACTGCTGGGGTCCTCCCGGTCCTGTAAACGACCTCTTTTACTTTCTTTTGTCATCGGGCTGTCCTGATCTAGTGTTCCCATCCTTGTCATTATGAAACATAGCCATCTCTGTCTCCTGAGATATGGCGGCATCGGTTACCTCCTGCACTGAACGAAATCTCCTCGACACAATGTAATGACGCAAACTCGGGCGAAGCCTCATCAAGAATATCTGAGCCTGCCGCTCTCCAGTCTGCCACATGCCCGTAAATCTAAGTAGTCCCAAGAACTTACTCTCATAATCCGTCATCGACGTGTCTCCTTGCTCTAGCCGAGCTAGCTCCAATTCCTTTCCAACTTTTACCGCTGATGACACATACTACTCATCGAAGAAGTACATGAAATCCTCCCAAGTGAGATTCATCCTCTGCTCCATTGTAAACTAAAGATGATACCAACACCCTGCATCACCCTTGAGGCTGAAAGCTTCTAGCCTCTGCTTCTGCACAGTGTCCACATTAAGCATATCTAAGTTGTTACTCACATCTTCCTTCCACTTGTTTGCTACAATAGAATCTGGCGCACACTGAAACTCCGGTGCCTTCATCTTCTGGTACCTCTCTACTAGACGAAGCCATGTCTCCTGCTCAGCGACTCTCTCGATAACTGGTATCTCCTCCTCACTAGGTATCTCCTGCTAGACCTGATGCGTCATCCGCTCCTCAATCGCTGCTAACCGGGTTTCCAAAGGTGCTATGATATCTATTAAGTACTGTAGAGCCTGCTACGGCTCGGGCTCTATATCAGCTTGCCTATCTCCCTAAGAACGAGTACCTCTGCGACCACGTCCTCTTCCCGATATCTATAAGTTTAGGTGTAGAGCTTGTTAACACAATAGATAGGATCTCAAGTATAAATAACATAACGTATACCTATAGGAAAATTGTATCACTTATCACTCATAGTATGCTTTATAAGCAAATAGTCATCATAATTTTTTTTGTAATTTTCGCATATATATATATATATATATATATATATATAACGTCCTCACTCATTCTAGGAATTCCTAGCAGACTTTATACATGATTCCTAGGAAACTCCATCCTATCTCCACAATATAACACATGGATGATCCTAAGGATATTAGAACTAGAGCTCTAATACCAACTATGATGCTTCAGGGTTCACACAGGGCTACAGTCCAAGGTGAATCCCAGAATGTCAAACCTGCCATGCACTAACAACGTGAAATAACATGTTTCACCATCATAGTTATTATCTTTCTAGTGGAATCAACAAACAAGTGTAGGTACAAAACATGCAAAGAATAGTGAAGTAATATCATAAATAGAATAATCACAGAAGAAGGGTATAAATAAACATCATCAGGGCCTGACTGAAATAATATAACTCTGAATCTAAAATAAATGTAATATATCTCAACACAAGAGTCAAATGAAATCTCATGAATGCACTTAGCCTCTACAAAATAAAAATACAATCTCTAATGTCTGAAAACTAAACAACTACTGTGGAGCTCTGTAATAACTACTAATATAATAAAATAAATAGAGCCTAAGATGTAACTCCATCAACCTGTGACTCTCTGTGAGTCGGACTCACTGCCTGAAATAGGGGAAACAACGAGTGTCAAAGCGCTAGCGAGATCATCTCCATCACCCCCAGAGGGAAGGGGTAGGAGTATATAAGAAAACATTGTTAGTACATATTGATATAAAGTTATTCATATAACTCTAAGTGGAAATTGGTATTTAGAAACTCACAGCACGAGAATTAGTATGTCGAGCGAAATAATCCAAACAAGAAAACTCTCATGTATATACCATGTCTCAAATTATGAATCACTAAATATCAATTCCAATCCTATGTATGAAAACAATACATAAAAGAAAAATACCACAACTCCAAACCTTGCCCAAATAGAGCTAATGTCAAAAACTCAAACTACCCTCGGGTAGTCGGCGTAGTCATAAGGAAATATCATCCAGCATAAACATCTCCATAGACCATACCGTGTATGCCAAGTATCTGATAAGTACCCCACTCTCGGGTAATCTAACATGGGAACAAAACTACAACTCTATATATATGACTTCAGAAAATAACGATACTCTTGTAAGGTTCTCACAATATCATGTGAAATCAACATCCTTAATCAATCGTTCTACGGCAATAGGTATATCTCTCTATTCTGGATGATACAACCAGATAATCGTACAACAGAGCGTAGGTATATCAGCCAAATCCGAAAACCTTGATCTTTTTCGAGTATTGGTACAGTCACGGTCTCATTGCGGGAAAAACATCCAATACTCCTAGTGTGATACAACCGCGGTCTCATTACAGGAAAAACATCCACACCGTACATCCACAACTGATAAATTATGCATGCACATGTGTTATACCAACAACTACCAACTTAGATAAGTGTTATGCATCTCAACTATGCATATAAACTCAACTAAGAACATAAATCAAGTGTTCGTGCAAGTATCTCGATGTGCGGGTCAATATCTTGTGTTCACAAACACCTCAAATGTTTATCAGATCATAAACATAATAATATAATATGGGTTGATCGAGATAATCCCTCGAATCAAGCAAAAAATAAGTCAAAAATATGCACAGGCTTGTGTGTGTGGGGTGGTCGACCGCGCCTTGTGCGGCGGCAACCGGTCCGAGATCTAGAGCCTGTTTCGATAGGCTGTGAACATGTGTGTGTTTTGTAATTCTAACTTATTTAACTTGTTGTAAAACATTCATAGAATGTGGGAGTAGGGTTAGCAGAGATGAAACTCGCCTGAAACTTGTTGAAAACCTGAAGGATGTGAAACCAAGATAGATCCCTAAGCTACACGCCAAAACCAAAATCAATATCTCGTTTCATAAAGCTCTTGAACTCTCATAAAAAGATCTAGGGTTTAGAAGAGGATATGGTGGCTGGTTTGAAAACTCAGATAAAAGATGTGAAAATTCGTGTAAAAGAGGTATATAAACATCTGTGTGCAACTAGGCCTCAAAAAATCCGTATCCAACTCAAAAGAAGAATTGGAAATCCGTCAAGTGGTCAACCACACCTTGATGCGGCGATCGACCGGCCAGTAGCTTTTAAGTTTGTTCACGTTTTTGGCTTGTGCATGTTTTGAACTTGTTTCTTTCACATATTCAAACTTGTTTGCAGTCAAAACTCTTGCTATCATACTCATACACCATTTAATGATATTTATCATTATAAAAATTAACTTATCATAATCAATCACATATTATTTCAAATTTATAGGGTTTTACAGGATCATTTTCATTATCCCTCCCAAGTTGCCAATTGCCTTGATGTCTTAAAGGAGATAGAAATGAAAGGAGGCGGGCTAGTGCTGAATGTTGACAATAGGGATGAGGGAGACGAGGAGTCGGAAGGAGGCTCTGATAAAGATGAAGAGGATATCCATGCTTCTTCTCAGCTAACTTCAGCTCCAGAGTCGGGTGCCGCCTTGCCTAGTCTTACTCTTGATCTGAGTCGAGCTCCTTAAAGCTTCATGCTTCTCTCTTTTTGTTTTTTGCAAAGTAGGTGTAAATGTAGACAATGATGTAAATGTCTGGATTATATGAATGAAAGTTATGTTTTTGTCTTCCTGGTTTGTGAATCTTTCTCACTTGCATTTATTTCATGCCTTGCTCAAGTCTGTGTTTGATGTAGAGTCGAGTTGGCTCAGCCGTGTATGACGGATGGGGTGACTCAGCTTCACACTTTACTTATTAAATATGATTACAAGATCCTAAAAATGCGTGCGTTGGGCTTATGTAGGTAGCAAGGTCTTATTGTAGACATTTTAGATGAGAATTTTCTTGTTAATTTAAACCACGTACCTTTAAGTATCAACTGTCTATTTGTGCTGGGAGCAATTTTGCGTCGTGCCATGGGTTTACTCGTGATGACACCAAGATTTTAGGGTACATGCCTTGGGCTTAAGGAGATGCCAAGGTCTTTTTTGTCGAAATAGATTCAGCTGATGTGCCTTGGTTTACTCTAAGAAGGTACTAAGGCATTTTGTCGATGGCGTGCCTTGGTTTTACCCTGAATAGGTACCAAGGTCTTAGGAGTCAAAGTCGATCGAGTCAAGGCGTGCCTTGATTTTACCCTGAGAGGGTACCAAGGGCTTTTGTCGATGTCGTGTCTTGGTTTACCCTAAATAAGTACCAAGGTCTTTGGAGTTGAAGCTGATTGAGTCGATGATGATCGATCGACAAGAGCTGCACATTGATACAACAGGAAAAAATATGTTGTTTGAAGACCACACCATTAATTTAATTACCTTGGAGAGAACTATATTTGCTTTGGTCTTATTCATGGAAGTGACTCCAAGGTCTTTGGCTGAAGGAGGGCGAGTCCATGGAGATCAGCCTTAGCGGCAGCTTCTCATCTCATGATTTAAGCTTAAGGGGGCATCTGCTCTGAGGTAAAGGAGAGATGAAGAGCCCCACGGTGGGCACCAAACTGTTGATGCCAGTTATCAAACATGGGGTTTATGTTAGAGTTATGAGAGTATTTAGGGTCCTCAAACTCCTTAAGACAGCTGGTCCCATAGATCATTGTTCTTCCTTGCACAAGAAATACTCGTGAGAGGGCGGAGTTGGGTTCTCCAGTTATTTCTCCGATAATCAAGTCAGTATTTGAGTTAGTGTGGGGAGTATAAAATAAGTAAGGGGGAAAATACAGAGTTTTAGAGTTACCTCTACCCCTTCCCTCTAACTGGTACAATGCCACTTCCTTTATAGCAGATTGAAAGGATAAAAAGGTAACTGTGGTCGAGTCCAGGCAAGCTGCTGAGTCGGCAGATATCTTTCATGCGGCCACGAGAAAAGGTGAGTCATTTGGTCATTAAATGAAGGAATGACAACATGTGCTTGGAGCTGACTGGGATTGATGAGTCATAGAGGCTATGGGGGTTGGAGTAATAATGATTTTGTCAGAGTAGTTGATGCGAGAGCGATCGACTAGCAAAGGGATCAAGGTAACTGTCACCTTTCTATTTGTTTGGTCTTGGGCCAGGAAGCACCACCTTTCGATTCCGCTATGCAAGTTTTCGTCCGACACAATAGGCCGAGTGCGGGTTGTTCGTAGGGTCGATCGGGTGAGATGGCCGACAAATATCGCCTTTTGACTCGGCTACGCAAGTTGTCAGCCTGTAGGGTCGGTCGCATGAACAACTCGGGTTGTTAGTTTTTAGACAGAGATTAGCGCTTGTCAATTTTCTAGATTATAACACAAAATAATGAAAAATAAAATAGAATAGATGTCAGAAACCCAAAAATTTGGAAAACTCTCGGATAGCCCATCTGTAATACCTACTAACTAATTCCCACTAAACAAAACATTCCACTAAAATCTCTCTTACAAAACATCGGCCTTATTTCAACTCGTTTTTTTCATCAATCCACCAACATTTATATATATCAACAACCTTGCTTCAATTACATATACGCCCAGCCCACTTACACGCAGAGCTAAATGACTCCATTGATTTTTTTTAATTGATTTAATATCCACATTTTTGTGAATATAAACCCAGGACTTTATGCTCCTAGACACCAAAATGTTTACAACAGCCCACATCACGTTGGAATTTGGAAAAAAAAAATAATAAAACAAGCAAAGGCTCATTAGTGTTAACCTAGGAAGCCCATCTCAATCTTGTGCAGGTTCTTTTTCGAGATTGTGAATCTCAAGATTCTCTTTTTGATTTTCTTCCGGAAATATTCTCCAACCAACTTCGTGCCTTGATCTTCCAAAATCCAAACCTGAGATCCTCTGTAATTTCTTTAATCAAAAATTTTATCCCACAGATTATCCCAGTTCTAATTTTAAGTTCTAGATGACTAACCCCCCCTTAGTCGAGATTCTTTAATCAAAAAATTCCTTTAAAAAAACCAATCTCCTCTTCTCCCCATCTCTGTTCCAAAACTGCAGAAAAAGAAAAAAAAAAAAAAAAAAAAAAAAAAAAACGAAAAGAGGAAAAAAAAACCCAACAAAGAATAAGAGAAGGAGAGGGACGAGATTTGGATTTTCTTTTGGATTTGAGGTTCATAGTCTTTTCTTCGACAAATCGGCAAGCATCTCTTTTCTCAATTAATTTTCTAATTTTTTTAGCTTATATTCATACAAGTATTTTCTTATCTTTCAACTATTTTATTTTTCATGATTGCCTTATTTTTCATAATCGACAATTGTTCATCTCCTTGTTTGTTTTACAAATTCCAGAAATTTCATTCTTCTAAATCTATTTCATCATTTTTGTTTGATCTCGATCCTTATCCTCAAAGATTTGATTATCTACTCTTCCATCATAAGGTTTATAAATTTCATTCAAGTTACCCTTCCAACTTTTAGGGGCTGTTTGGTTCGCTATTATAAGGGGTGGAAATCTCAGAAAACCCCTCCACGTCAGCTTTTTTGTTTCCGTCCATTTCTTTGTGCCGCTTTGGTTCGCTCGAATGGAAGAAGGAAAACTCTGCTGAAATCGCCGCCAACTAAGATTTTTTCCCCTCTCCGATTTCCTTCCACAACCAAGTGAAATTAATGAAAACTCTGCCACGTCAGATTTTTTTCCTTCTCTGCTTTGTTTACAAAAGTTTTCCTTTTTTTTCTATGCGAACCAAACACAAGAAAAATAAATACATTGGTTTCCCACCATTTTTTATGTGCGAACCAAAGCAAAACAATCTATTTCTTGGAAAAGTTTGGAAAACTCAAAACTTGTGTTTCTTTACATGGAATTGCATTTCTCTATATCAAGGAAACGAACCAAACAACCCCTTATAGTGTAGAAAGTCTTATATTTCAATTTTACAGTCATTATGGGCATTACAGCGGATGTAGTATAAGCACCAGTACACACAGTAGATCACCGGTATACCAACTAATAGTTTACTCACTATATTGTTGCTATAATACTGCCACTGCTTTCTATACTCCGTTATAGGTTGTATCCTTGGTCTTATAAAATTTTCTGTGTTGTGGTGGTAGAAAGTGTTTCAGTCAATGATTGCCTAGATTCTGCGAATACCATGTGACTTGAAACATTTATTTCCTTTGGATTTTCAATTCATGCAAGTCCCGAAGTTGACATTCACAAAACACTAGCCCACTCTCTTTAGTTTAGGTTAAAGATGTAAAAACGACGAAGGAATTGAGGAAAAGAATTGAGAAAAACGTGAAAAATAAGCAAGACTGACTTCACAGGGTGTGGTGTCTGTCACACCTAGGTGGCAGAATCTGCCCTGTTTGCTATGGGTGTGGTGTCTGCCACACCAGATACACCCTGGTGTGGCAGAATCTGTCCTGTTTGCCATGAGTGTGGTGTGTGCCACACCAGGATGTGACAGACTCGTTTTTAGAATCTTAATCTATTTGGGATTGTGTTTTGTTATAAATAGAGATACGTTTTTAGGGTTTCTTTGGCTTTGATTGGGCTTTGATTAAGCATTGATTGGGGGATATTTGGAGCACAGAAAAGATGTATTTTTTGAGCTATTGATTTGAGTTTTATTTTGGAGAGAATTTGAGACTTGTTGGTGAGATTAGTTGGTTGTTTTGAGTGATTTATAATCTCAGTTTGTACTCTTCTTCTCTATTAGTAAAAACTCATCCCCTTCTTGCCCCGTGGACGTAGGCAATTTGCCGAACCACGTTAAAATTGGTTGTTTGTATTCGTGTCGTTATTTTGAATTGTTTGTGGCCTTCTCTCTTGGCATTTGTTTTTGGTTTCTCGAAGCACATCGGTTGTTTGGCTTCCGCCGCGCACAACACGTGGTATCAGAGCTCCAGATTCCAGATCTAGGGTTTTGTCTTGGTTGGAGGTGTAGATCATTTTGGAAGTTCACCTAGGGCTTCGTTTGGTGAGAAATGTGGGATCTTTTTGATAAAGACTCTATCTTTTTTAATTTTGGATCTATTCTTTATTTGTTTCGCACTATTTGAAGGAGTACATCACTTTGGAGGTTCGTCGAGGGCTTCGTTTGGAGATAAAGGTGAGATCTTTTAGGTGAAAATCTCTCCTTTATCACTTTGGATCTATTCTTCATTTATTTTGGTGTTTTGAGATAGATGGCTGAGATAGAAGGATTTGAGGCTGCGATATTTGATACTGTACATTGGATTATTGAGGAGTGCTTTGACCTGCAAATTAAAGTCCTTTGAGCACGTTGGTATGAGCAAGAAGACCGAGGTGGAGTTTAACATTTCTATCCATCGATTGAGGGATCTTTTAGGTGGTGTTCATTAGGCATTTGGGGGCCTTCCGAGGAGGCATCATTGGGAGGTATTTGATATTTGGTTTCATATGTTGAAGACTGTTCTAGACATGTTTGGGTTGCAACCAAATCCCGTTTGGATAAAATCCTAGTAGTCTATAACAAGTTGAGGAAGTGTATTGGCAGAAAGGTGAAGGTACTTCATTCTGATTTAAGAGGGAAGTACAAGAGGGACCTATTTCTGTATTTGTGCCGAGCTCACGGCAGTTGGAGACACTTCATTAGAGAGGAAACATTAGAACAACGAGATGAGATGACATTTTTTGTTGTTCGCTCCTTTCTGGAGGAGGATCGGCGTTTGATGTCGAGCATTGGTTTTGGTGTTCGAGCTTCGACATATTTTGGTCATCTTGTCCATAGGTTGCTGACTGTTACATTTGGATATTTTGTATCTGATGGAGCTGCTTTAGATTTTGGGTTGCGTCGGATCTTTGGTTGCCCAGCATTTAGTCACATCGAGGATGTGAGATTTGATCCGATTGCACGTTTGAGATTCAGAGACTCGTTTGGTTATCAGTTGAGAGACTCTGATTTTGTTCTGAGCAGGTATGTCACTTTTGACTCTTGGCAGGTAGAAAATGCTGATCAGATCATTGGGATATCATAGCAGGTGGAGTGTGATGCCACTTCACGTTGGGTAGAGATTCCTCTATGTTCTCCAGATCATACTGTATCGTTTGGGATTCTATCTGAGGTGATACAAATTAGGAATCAGGTTGTTTTGGATGCAGATGATGAGTTGGTTGATTTGAGTGCAGCTGGTGGACATAGTTCAGATTTGGTTATGGTCATTGGTTCACCTCAAGAGGATGTGTTTGGTTTGTTTCGCTTTGGGGCCATTAGGAGAGCTATCAGCCGCAAATTTATTGATGATGTTGGAGAAGGGTTACGAACTCTTCTACTTTATTAAGGGCCTTTGGAGACCGTTGGGTGAACTACGTGAAAACTTGATTTCTTGGGCAAGAGGATACGTAGGTGTAGGCATCAAAAATTACCTACGGGCTCTCGTACATAGCTCGAAGCAGAGAGAATATGATGAACATCACTATCCGAGTCATAGAAGCTTAATTAACGTTGATGAGCAAATGAAGTAAGTCGATGAACCGTGTGAAGCAACAGAACTGCAGAATAACGAAGATACGAACTGATCGTCGGGAGCTACACTTCTCTTACAAAAAACAAAGCGCCTCTCAAGTCCAGTCTACTCCATGTACGATTCAACCATGGGACCTTGTAGATCTCCTCGTCGGCTTTCATACGCACTTTGAATAGCACAATTCTGAGTCCGAACGATGAAGATACAGCGGAAACAAATAGGACGCGCAAAACAGTGCCCTGGACCTTAGCGGAGACACCGCACATGTCTCAGCCGAGGCCAAGACACCCTTGGTGTCTCGGCCAAGGCCCCTGAGGAGTCTTGGCCAAGGCCAAGATACCCAGAGTGTCTAGGCCAAGGCCGAGACACTATGGTGTTAGACCCTAAGGCCGCTAGGAAAGAACCCTAGAGGAGGGGTGAATAGGGTTTATGCTAATCTAATCCGATTTTATGCCGATTAAAACTAATTAACAAATATATCCTAGCAAGTATGATATATTATAAGATATGTGCAAGGATGTACAATATAAACAAGGGTAAACAAAATGATCATGCAACAATGGCGATATAACAATATGCAAGAATAAATACGCCAATGCCAAACCCAAACACAAGAAAAAGATTACGGAGTTCGGACCTTCCGTCCTACGTCTCCGCTCCCCACTCCCAGGGAGAATTCACTACATAACCCGGTTTGGAAGCCATAACTTCTCTACACACTCGGTTTTCTAGCTAACCGAAAACTCTACACACTTGGTTATCAAGTCAACCGACAACTCTCACAAATCCTCACAATGTACATACACAAGCTACAACCTCAAGTGTTGGTCCTCATATATCGACTCCCTCAAGTGCTCGGAATTATCACCTCTCACTAGGCCACCGACGCCACTCCTCTCGGTATCGACTCCATCCTCACCACACACTCCTCTTGGTGTACAAGTGTATTACAAAGGGAACTTCACAAATTAAGCACAACAAATGATTATGCTCTAAACAAGGTGAGAACTCAATTAAGCTCAACTCAATGTCACTATCTCTCACAACCCCAAATATATTATGAATGCAAATACAATAAGCTCAAGTGGGTGTATGCAACAATGAGATTAATCAAATCTAAACTTAATATAAAACTAGCTTTAATTAGATGATAATCAAACAAATAAATATTAAGCTAGAAAAGAGTTTAGAAAACTTCTCAATAGATGATAAGAGATGGAGGGAGAATAGTTGATTGCTCAAACTCTAATAGATGATCTCCTCAAGCTCTTGTGGAATTAAATTCACAAACTCAAACTCGAAAATGCTTAAAAGCTTTTAAACACACTTAAACAAAACTTAAACCATTGTTAAAACTTTGTTAAAACATATCATTAGTTAGATGTCAAAGATGAGAGTAAGGGGGTATATATAGCCATCCAAAACCTCAGCCAAAACCCAACTGAAAAGACAAAAAATCCCCCAGAAAACACTGCTGGAAACTAGCCGTTACTGTGCAACGACTCTTTGATAAGTCGACTTATGAGTCGACTAATGAGTCGGCTTATATGAGTCGACTCAGTAGAAGAAAAATCATAACTGCGCTGCACTTCGTGAGTCGACTTATGAGTCGACTCATGAGTCGACTAATGAGTCGACTAAACATGCACAGACCTGAAGTGTACAGAAAAACTCAACTTTAAACTGGGTTAAAAAATATCAAATAAATTCTAAAAATTATGAAACTTTGGGAGATGATTGTAGACATGATAATAAACATGCTACAAAAACTAGTTTTCAAAAAGGACCTCCCAAATGATAAATATCATCATTTTGCAAAATAGTCAAAAACATGAAAATGTGAACACATGAATTTTGACATTTTGGCTAAACCATGCTTTGAAACTTTACAAAATGATTTTATAGACTTAATGAATGATTTTTAAGTCTATAAACAATGAAAACAATATTTTTACATAATTGCATATTCTATGCAATATATATTTAAACAAAATAGAGTATGAAACATATGATTATATATATAAATGTAAATTTGTTTCATATCTATATAGCTAAACCAAAACAGAATAATAAATATGAAATATGTAATCTCATATTTATAAACATGAAAACTCAAAACTATGTATGTATATATATATAACTATATATATACATAGAAAGCTTAATCTTGATCTTCAATAAGCTTGACTTGGTACACATTACGGATGAAGCTAGAACTTGGATCTTCAACTTAAATTACATAGGCTTCACCCACTATTCCGCCAACCTCCATTGAATATGATCGTTGAGGCTCTATTCCATCCATTTTCCAACTTATTGTTTGTCTACAATAAATAACAAAACACAGACACTAGACAAACAATATTAGATGTAACTTATTTATTAAATCATCATCAAAACAAGAAGGCCAATAATCTCCCCTTTTTTGATGATGATAAACAATTTAAAAGATATATGCATGAATGAAAATGAATATATAAATTATAATTCACATGCATATAAACAAGGAAATGTATACTCACAATATTTCTTCCCCTTTGACAACATCAAAAAGGGAAAAACAACAAGAATGAAGAGAGCGAAAGCTCCTCCTATCAATATGCATGAGTGAGTATAAAACAAGTATAGGGAATAGCTCCCCTTATCAAAATGTCATATAGAATATATGAAATGAAAGCTAAGGCAAAAACATGTGAGCAAGCATAGATGAAAAAAATGCTAAATATTATTCACATACAAAAAGACAATGAGAACACATAAAGATGTATATTTATGAAAGAAGTGTCTCATTTACACAACTATAAAGACATAGTTTAGAAAAATGGATTTATGAAATCAAAAGAAGGGAAAACATGAGGATCATGAAAAAAAAGAGTTTTCAAATAAAAACAAATCACTCAAATGAAATCATAAATCAAGATTTAAATCCAAGAACAATGTTTGATCAAAAAAGAAAATTTTCTTTGTATAACTTGATCAAACCACTCATAGAATACAATATAAAACACGAATAGATGATCCATAAGCACAAACACATAAATATCATCATATAAGTGAAATATAATGAATTCAAAGAAACAAATGAAAACAAAATTTTTGACAAAATGCAAGAAAGGCAACAATACATCATGCTCTTAAGCTTGTTTCAACCCATATAAACATTCTAGCACCCGGTAAACATGATTTGGGAATTAACACCCAATAAACCCGGGGGAGGGGGGGGGGGGGTTCATCCGGGGGGGGGGGGGGGGGGTTTCATAAATATAAACCTCTCATCAAAACAAAACCAATAATTGTGAAAACAAAAGAATTAATCAAAGAAAAAATTGTTTTCATATTCAAAGTTTTTAAAACACATTTTTCAAAACCAAGAAAAGAAAAAAAACACTAAAATTCTTGGTTTAAAATCAAATTTATTTTGATACCCAAGAATTCTTGGTACCAAGAGATTTAGGGACATGACCCCTATCAATAAAGCTCAAAGTCCTAGGGTTATGAACCCTCTTAGGTACATTTGGTGCACTAACCCGGTCATAACAATAATTGCTCAAATGACCCTTCCGATTACAATTTGTGTAATGAAAGATACTCATTTATTTTTGTGGACCATATGCTCGTGCACGGGAACCATTTGCAAACAAAGATTATCTTTTAAAATTATTTTGCAAATGAGAAACATTATCAAACAAAGGTGGTTTACTTGAGAAATTTGGCAAGTTTGAACATTTTTTTAAATCATAACAAAACTTCGCCAAATGGCCAAATATACCACAAATATCATATTTAAAAATATATGGTCCACTAGAAACATTTGACAAACGTGATTTTCTTTTCAAATCAAAACAATATTCGGCCAAATGGCCAAAACGACTACAAAGATCACACTTGAACACACTACCATGCTTATGATAAACTTTGTGAGAATGAGCATGTGAATGTGTAAGTGTACAAGATGAAGAAGCTACATGAGATGCACAAGGAGCATTAGCATTCTTATGTTTGTGTGCATCATAGCAAAATTTAGATAAATGACATTTTCGGCCGCAAATAGAGCATTTGTAAACTTTGCTATATATGAGTGCATAATGAGTAGATGATGACGTAGACTTGGCACACATATCCATAAGCCTCTTATGATTATTAATGCATGTTTTTAAAGTTGAATCTAAAGATGAAATGCGTTTATTCACAAGATTCAATTCTTCATTTTAGGCACATATGCATTTTTATTAGAAGTAGAACATAAATAGTCATTTATAAAAGAAGCAGTATCATTTTGTATGTTCTCTACTTCTAACATGATATTATTTTTGTCATGAGTCAAGTTAGCAATATCTAATTTCAAATTATTATTTTCCAAAATTAGCATATCATTATTTTTTTTAAAAGCATCATTCTCTTGAGAAATGATATCAAATTTGGAAGCTAACTTCTCATGATCGGATTTTAAACCTTCATGCTTGCTTTGTAAATCAATAAAATTTTTATACAATTTGTTATAGGCATAAAATAATTTTTCACTAGCACGGGCAAGTTCATCAAAAGATAAATCATATTCGGATTCGGACTCGCTTACCACACTAGGGCTATCGTCTAGTGGCCGTGTGCATGAAAATGAAGCTCCACATGAACTAGAAGCGGAATCCTCCAAAGCTTGTCGGATCGCCTCCAAATTCTCTTGATGTGCTTCTATAAGTTTCCATAATGTGTAAGCACTATCAAAAGAATCGAGCTTGTTAGACATAGATGAATCGAACGCATTATGTAAAAATTCTAACAAAAGTTTATTCATGGTAAACATACGATGATCATTTTGATTCCACTTGGATTTCTTCGAAGTAGGCACAATATAAGCATCATCTATAATTTTCCATAAATCGAAGTGTCTAGATCGAACAAAAAGTTTAAATCTAACGCATCATTGGGCATAGGGAAAATTATCTAATCTAGGAGCAATATTGATAGAATAACCTAAACAAGGTGCACCGTGCATATCCATAATGTATATATGAGCAAGCAAGATAACAATAAAATCACAAAACTAGATTAGCACAAAAATAAGATAACTTGGATCTTTAACTCAAGGCGATTAGTTCTTAAATCAAAGAGCACCAAGCTCTGATACCAATTGTTAGATCCTAAGGCTGCCAGGAAAGAACCCTAGAGGGGGGGGGGGTGAATATGGTTTATGCTAATCTAATCTGATTTTATGCTAATTAAAACTAATTAACAAATATATCCTAACAAGTATGATATGCTACAAGATATGTGCAAGGATGTACAATATAAACAAGGGTAAACAAAATGATCATGCAATAATGGCAATATAACAATATGCAAGAATAAATACGCCAATGCCAAACCCAAACACAAGGAAAATATCACGGAGTTTGGACCTTCCGTCCTACGTCTCCATTCCTCACTCCCGGGGAGAATCCACTACACAACCCGGTTTGGAAGCCGGAACTTCTCTACACACTCGGTTTTCTAGCTAACCGAAAACTCTACACACTCGGTTATCAAGTCAACCGAAAACTCTCACAAATCCTCACAATGTACATACACAAGCTACAACCTCAAGTGTTGGTCCTCTCGTATCGACTCCCTCAAGTGTTCGAAATTATCACCTCTCACTAGACCAGCAACGCCACTCCTCTCGGTATCGACTCCGTCCTCACCACACACTCCTCTCGTTGTACAAGTGTATTACAAAGTGAACTTCACAAATTAAGCACAACAAATGATTGTTCTCTAAACAAGGTGAGAACTCAATTAGGCTTAACTCAATGTTACTATCTCTCACAACCCTAAATATATTATGAATGCAAATACAATAAGCTCAAGTGGGTGTGTGTAACAATGAGATTAATCAAATCTAAACTCAATATAAAACTAGTTTTAATAAGATGATAATCAAACAAATAAATATAAAGTTAGAAAATAGTTTAGAAAACTTCTCAATAGATGACAAGAGATGGAGGGAGAATAGTTGATTGCTCAAACTCTAATAGATGATCTCCTCAAGCTCTTGTGGAATTGAATTCACAAACTCAAACTCGAAAATGCTTAAAAGCTTTTAAACACACTTAAACAAAGCTCAAACCCTTATTAAAACTTTGTTAAAACATATCATTAGTTAGATGTAAAAGATGAGAGCAAGGGGTTATATATAGCCACCCAAAACCTCAGCCAAAACCCAACTGAAAAGACAAAAAAGCCCCTAGAAAACACTGCTGGAAACTAGTCGTTCATGTGCAACAGCTATTTGATAAGTCGACTTATGAGTCAACTTATGAATCGACTAATGAGTCGGCATATATGAGTCAACTTAGCAGAATAAAAATCATAACTGCGCTCCACTTCGTGAGTCGACTTATGAGTCGACTAATGAGTCGACTAAACATGCACAGAAAAACTCAACTTTAAACTGGGTTTAAAAATATCAAATAAATTCTAAAAATTATAAAACTTTGGAAGATGATTGTAGGCATGATAATAAACATGCTATAAAAACTGGTTTTTAAAAAGGACCTCTCAAATGAGAAATATCATTATTTTGCAAAATAGTCCAAAACATAAAAATGTGAACACATGAATTTTGACATTTTGGCTAAACCATATTTTGAAACTTTACAAAATAATTTTGTAGACTTAATGAATGATTGTTAAGTCCATAAACCATGAAAACAATATTTTCACAAAATTGCATATTCTATGCAATATATATTTAAACAAAATAGAGTATGAAACATATGATTATATATATGAATGTAAATTTGTTTCATATCTATATAGCTAAACCAAAACAGAATAATAAATATGAAATATGTAATCTCATATTTATAAACATGAAAACTCAAAACTATGTATGTATATATATATAACTATATATATATATGGAAACCAAACATATATGTATATATGAAACTATATATACATGGAAACCAAAACTAAATTGTGTGTGTGTGTGTGTGTGTGTGTGTTAAAGTACTAACACACATAATATAAACCTAAACTAATGTTACCCAAGCTTAATCTTGATCTTCAATAAGTTTGACTTGGTACACATTACGGATGAAGCTAGAACATGGATCTTCAACTTGAATTGCATAGGCTTCACCCACTATTCTGCCAACCTCCATTGAATATGATCGTTGAGGCTCTATTCCATCCATCCTCTAACTTATTGTTTGTCTATAATAAATAACAAAACACAGACACTAGGCAAACAATATTAGATGTAAATTATTTGTTAAATCATCATCAAAACAAGAAGACCAACATACGGGTGTTCGTAGGCCCCAAAAAACTATTTTTACTATTTTTGAGCGGTTTTTGACTGTTAACCACCTGGATTTGTTTTAACTGATCTAATATCATCCAAGAACGTGATAAAGTGGTTATAACTAGGGATAAGAGTGAATCGGTGGTTCTTATCCAAAAACAGAGCTCCTGAAGCCTATAAATACAACCCTAGGGCCTTTATTTGCACAGATCCGGAATTCGAGAGCCTCGGCGAAGCCTTGCTGAATTGGAGAGTCAAGAGCCACAAATTTCAGAGAGGAGGAGGAGATCTAGCCAAGTTCATCAACATAAAGAGGAGGAGTTCGTCAGATCCATAGTCCGATTCCTTCCCTTGAGATCGTACCTAGCTACGATCTCGAGAAGAGTGGTTATCTCGCTGTTACTGAGATAATTGCTTTGGTTTCTTGGTTCCTTCGCGAATCAATAAAACTCCATATTGATCTGATTATTCGGTGGTCCACGGATAAACCCCGACACAGGCAAAGATCCCACACAAACAGCGGGAGATAAACGTCCGTTACGTTTGTTTGACGAGAGTTGTAATTTTTCATTTTCATTGTGTAAGAGTCTTATAAAAAGACTATCTTTTTTTTATTTTCATTGTAACGACTGAAGTTATAATGAATACCTCAATAAAAACATAAACTTTCACACCAAATAGTAGGTAGTCATTTATGATGTAGCCGGTTTGGTGAGTTGATACCGACATTTAGAGTTTGTTCGTATTCTCGTTTGGGTTCTCGACTTGTTGTGGATTGAGTCTGTTGTCGTGGTTTTGTTTCACTTCGTACTAGACGCAGCAAGTTAGACGTTTGATTTGGTTGGTGTCGGCTCAGTTTTGGAAAAACTTCACCGAGGTGGAGAATTGTGAAAACGGCGAAGGAATTGAGGAAAAGAATTGAGAAAAACGTAAAAAATAAGCAAGACAGACTCCACCACACCCTGGTGTGATGTCTGCCACACCCAGGTGGTAGAATCTGGCTTGTTTGCCATGGGTGTGGTGTCTGCCATACCCTGGTATGGCATAATCTGCCCTGTTTGTCATGGGTATAGTGTGTGCCACACTAGGGTGTGGCAGACTCGTTTTTAGAATCCTAATCTGTTTGGGATTGTGTTTTGTTATAAATAAAGACATGTTTTTAGGGTTTCTTTGGCTTTAATTGGGTTTTGATTAAGTATTGATTGGAGGATATTTGGAGCACATAAAAGATTCATTTTTTGAGCTATTGGTTAGGGTTTTATTTTGGAGAGAATTAGAGATTTGTTAGTGAGATTAATTGGTTGTTTTGAGTGATTTGTAATCTTAGTTTATAATATTCTTCTCTTTTAGTAAAAACTCATCCCCTTCTTTCCCCGTGGATGTAGGTAATTCGCTGAACCACGTTAAAATTGGTTGTTTGTGTTCGTGCCGTTATTTTGAATTGTTTGTGGCCTTCTCTCTCGGCATTTGTTTTTGGTTTCTCGAAGCACATCTGTTGTTTGGCTTCCGCCGCGCACAACAAAAGAATGATATTTATGTCAGGTTATGTTGTTAGTTTATGACTGACATTTTTTTTCCCACCCCGTCACTGTTATGCAAATTGAAATATTTTGTATGAGTTGTATGTTATACAATGTAAATGCATGTAGTAGGACTTACTGATATAAGGTAAGGATTGCTTGGTAAGGCATATGTCCTGAGATTTATTAATTATAATTACTAAAATGTAGAACCAATATAATCTGCAAGGGAGCTCATCCTAGTTCGTGACTAGATACAGATGGTTACATTATGACAGAAAGTTTCCATGGTACTACAAGACAAACCCCAAAAGAAAAACAAAGCAAACAAAAGAATGTAAACATTAGGAAGCAACATGAAAATCTTCTGATTTAAAAAGGTGTTTGATTTAGGCTGCTCAAATTAAAGTGATATTTACTAAATCAAAGTATTGAGGATTTGATTGCTATTGGAAAGCATGTATTTCAATTTTTCTCATAGTCAACTGAAATTAGAGTTAAAGAATTTCCTGCAGAAAATCAAATGAAGAGAACCATTGGGTATAGTGGTTAAGAGACATGACCTCTAGCATAGAGGGCCTCTAGCATAGAGATTCGGAGTTTGAATCATATAAGCTTCATTTTTACAAGAAATTTTCTTTGATTCTTTTGTGAACCAAAAACCGACCCGGTTCAGATTCTTTATTAAACCAGACCTGTTTGGGTTTAAAACACCCCAATATCTGACTCAGTTGGGTCTATAACTCCTGTAGGATCACCAAGAATTCATGGGTCCTTAAGTATAGTATCTGGTTAAGTCTTAGTATTGTAAGGACGTCGTACTCAAATATGTGATATCCTAGATGATATGCTATCTAGCTCCGTCAGTTTCCCAATAAGTGGAGAGTTCATGTTTTATGGAATATTGTACTATAGGAACTCAAGTGCCTAAATAGGCAAGACTTATCTGGTATAGATAATGGAAATCACTTGAAATGTCATGATTAGATTAAAACCTGGTTTATACCTATAGTATTTATCTTGTTTGATACTGTGTTGACATGAATGACTTTATGGAAAACTATTGCTTGATCACCTAGTTGTCATCTAATAGGAGAGACTGTGCATGAAGACGACTCCTGTTAAAAATGTGATTTATAAGCGTGCTTTCATAGCATGACTATGCTCTCGATATCGACATCCTGATACGAGATTTTTCCTTGGCTATTACTATTATAGTATCGACTAGAAGATGCACCCATCTTGATTGAACATTTTCTGGGTCACGGTTATTTTTCATAGTTTTACGAAAGTTGTTCCACAGTAATTCTGTGGTTAGTACACAACATTTCATACACAGTCATTTAAATTAAACTGACAAATATAGGGTTTATAAAAGGAGAATTGAACGGAGAATATATAAGGTATATAAACGAGCTCATGCGCATTCCTGATATCTTGAGTTATATATACAAGGGCCAAGGGCCAATACCTGACTTGAAGCCGTGTTCCTGTGACGTGTTATAGGAAGACCGATTTATATACATGATACTATTCTCCTCTAATTCAAATAACATGTAAAATAAGAATAATGTGATTATATGCTTTGTGATAGATTTGGCATGTACGACATGTCCTAGATGAGGTGTTGGTGATGTATTTTTATTGCTTGTTTATAGGATTGTGGGAGTTGATATTTAGCGATTTACAATTTAAGATATATGGTATATACGAGGGTTTTCTTGTTTGGATTATTCCCTCAACGTACTCATCTCGTGTTGTGGGTTTCTTTAACTCCTTTTAGTATAGGGTATAAGATATATGCTTTTGTGGTAGACCTTATTTGATATCTACAATTAGCAATTTCCTTTATCATTTTTAATTGAGTTTCCATCTTTTCTTTATACCTGCCATATACAATTACACGTGCACAATTTCTTCATTTTACATGTTTGCTAGGAGTTTTCTGACTCCTCTGGGGTTTGCGTGCCCCAGACTCGGGGGTCGTTCTTTCTTAGCAGGACCAAGCATACCTTGAGGATCAGATCCAGCGGTTGTGGTCACCTTCTGTCTTATCATTCTCTCAGCTTCAATGTATTTAGACTTTTCCCTGTAATCACATGTGGTTCTTCAAACTATAATGTATTTTCCTCTTTCCCATTTTTGGATAGTTGTGGAATTCTCATAGAACTCTGTAAGTCCAGATATTTCTTTATCAATGTATTTTGTTTGTTATCTTAGTTACATGCTCTACGTAATAGTTCTTTTGGGCAATATATCTATGTACAAGATGATCCAGAGGCGTGAATGTGACCGTATGGTTGCATTGCCGGCCGAGTCACGTTCTAAATTATTGTATTTCGGAACCGGGGCGTGACTCCATCTTGACTCCAAAAATATTATAACCCCCCTCCTCCTACCCCAAACATAGGGATTATTAGAAAATCCCTTCTTAAGAATAAAGCTTAGTAGAAAGCCCTTTCTTACTTTTAGATTTTATCAGATAATCCTTTTTTACTTTGTTATTTTTATTAAAAAAACTAACTACCAAGGCTTCAGTATTGAGCAAATGCTTTAAATAATAATTTTTCTAAATCAAAATGGGCCATTTTTTATCTTTCTCCATCTTATTATCTACAATACAAGTATTAGAAGCATTATTACTGTCCATATGTGTAAATCATTATTTTTTGACTTTTCCCGCACTAATTTCTCTATAGTACAAAACTAAAAAATATTTTTGTTCACAAGCTATACAAGAAAATTTTGAGCGAAATGCTTAATCCATTTTTTCTTTATTGACAATAATTTATATGCATTACAACTGCCAAAATTATTTTCATCCACAAATAAAAAAAGATTTTTGTAAGCAAAATGCTTAACCATTATTTTTTGGCTTCTTTACACAAATACCGTGACAACGCACGGGTCAATGTTGCTCATATACACTACAGTTATTAGGTTTATCTATGTAGAATGTCCTCTCATGATACAATAATGTTTATCTAATACTATTCTAAAAGTGAATTGACATGTTAAAACATTTCTTCCGAAAATGCCCTTTTAAACATATACATACATACATAAAATACATGTATCCATACATAAATCATACTCATACATACATAATAACCCTCAATTAAATGCATGCCCTTTTAAACATATACATGCATCCATCCATACATAAACTATACACGTACATACATAACCCCAAATTAAATGCATATTCATAACCCCAAATAACTGATTGAATAAAACTTCAGGCATTGAAAAGTTAATCGTTTCACCATGACATCGATGTTAGGTACAACCGGTATGTTATGATATTTATACAAGGTAAAGAAATAACAAATTTTTACAGCTGCACTCAGTGCATACTCCTAACAAAAATGAACATAGAAACAAAGAGAGAAAATTCCTCAACATGTTACAAATATGTTCCAGGGGCCACTATTTATGAGACATCAACATGGCCTTGCTATCATTGGTCATCACATGCTTGAACTTTATCCAATGTCATTTCTAGATCAAATACAGGTTCTCATTGGTCATCACATGCTTGAACTTTATCCAATGTCATTTCTAGATCAAATACAGGTTCTTTCAGATAGCTTTGGCCAGTTTTGAGTCAGGTCTTACTCCAATGTCATTTCTAGATCAAATACAGGTTCTTTCAGATAGCTTTGGCCAGTTTTGAGTCAGGTCTTACAGTCTCAATTGCTCAATATTTATTGCTTTATAACTGTGCCCCGTTTGGCAAAGGGTTAAGGAAGAGGGATTAAAGAGAAGGGTTAACTTAGTTAATCCATCGTGAAGGGTTAAAAAAATTCTAAACACGTTTGGATACGATAGTTAAGACAAGGGGTTAAGGAGATTAATCTCATTATTTTTTAAAAAAAATACCACTTTCGTCCTTATTGAAGATTTATAAATAATTAGCTCATCAAAAATGAAAAATTAGACAATTCCCATGTATACTAAGAAACCCATTATTTTTACAAGCCGCAAACAAATCAATATTTAGGACTGAAATAAAATATTGATATGCTTAAAAAAGTTTGTACTAAGCATACATAACTATGGTCAACTTGCTGTAGGGAGACACACCCAGCCAAAGGAGGAATCAAAGTGAATTAACAAAATAACCAGCTCCAGGATCAGGAGGAATGCAATACACAACAATGCAACACAACCATTTCTTCTTAAAACTGAGTAAGGATTGGTCCCGGCCAAGTTATTAGAAGATCACCAAACTGATCCTATAGGATCCGAATAAACAACCAAGAATTGTGTACATGCAACACACAATAATGGGATTAGTGTTGCACATAGATGGACAAGTAGTGACAAAGCAGAAAAAAGTAATAGTCAGATCCAATTTTTTTTAACTACTGAATGGATAACGAGCTCAAATTTCAAACCCCATACTGAACAAACAATCTATTACATAACTCCATAGGCCAAATACAAAGCCTAAAATTATTTAAGCAGTGCAATACAAGAACATAGGCAAGCCTTGGCAAACCACACATGCAGTCAAAACAACACAAACAACATACAGAATGTGTGATTAACAAACTAAAATAAACAACAAAGTTTATAAGATGTATGGTCTTCTAAAACTCAGCCACAGACCATCCTACATCCTTTCTGCTACTTTCGGAAACCTTCTCTTGTCAGTGGATTTTCCATCATTTTCATTCCTTTTGATGCTATTTTCACTATGTCAGAAGTTTAGAGAGAGGGTACAGTTGATGGAGGATCTACAAGGTTGGAACCGAGATCATCACACTGGTTATTGGGTCTCGGGCTACTTCCGTTGCTACTTGAGAGAGAACCGAAGGTAGTCTTTGTAGGACACCTGTTGGTGATGCCTTTGCCTCTAATCTTGGGCTCGAGTCCCACCCATCAGTCAATATATTCAAAGATGAAGAAGAACAGTTTTCGCTGAGACCCTTTGGCATGCTATTGGTGTTGTTTAAGACCTCTCCTAGCGGTCCACCAAGAGTAGGCTCCCAAGATATTGGTACCCAGTTGTGCGTGTGTCGTTCATTCCCTTCATTTATAGCATCAAATTCCCAAGAAAGTCTAAGGGGAGAAAGAGCAAGCTTTTCTTGGTTCAGGGAGTTGGATGTGGATGAGAAATCAGCATGGATTGAGATCGAGAGTTGGGTCCTTTCTGGGTGGGATTTGGGCCAGTCATCGATGAAATGCCGAAGAGGTTGAGTTTGGGAGTGTCCGTCATCGTCAAAGTTGATGTTAGCAGGGTAGGAGGTTCTTGAAGGTTGAGGAGGGAATCAGCAAGAACTAGTCCAAAATCAGTCTCATATAAGGTTTCTTCGAAGGGTTGGTGGAGCTTTGTCACAGGGAACAGGCTGTTCGCAGGCTTAGGACTTGCACGAGTCAGTGCAAAGAGGTCTTGAGAGTCATGGATGTGATCATTTATGTTCTCTTTGCTCGTCAGAATCCTACAGAAGAAAACAGCTCTTTTCGTTAAAACTATGCATCATATAACTTGTATTCAATGTTATTAATACATGAAACTTGGGTCTAGCTCCTTTGTAGGAATTAATTAGAGTCGTATAATTCTTAAAGTTCAACATGGTACCAAAGGACTTGAGCTTTTGCACTAATATAGTTCAGCAAAGGTCAATGACAAAGAGACAACTTCATCGCCTGAGGTAAGAAATATGAACATTAAAAGTGTCAATTAATGCAATATTTACATAATGCTAGTTCCAAGTTTCATTGACCATTTGTTTCATAATAGATATTCATTGCTAAGTAACATGAATGTTGGTATATATGCTCTAGAAACAATGTCAAGCGACTCAATCCCATGATTATCGGGAATGGAAGGTATTAAAGGTTTAAAAAGATGAAGCTCGAATAGTATCTCTACAAACAATATTTCAACTCATGATGCAAAGTCACGAATATCAGGGTTTTGACATCGATAAGATACGCTACAACAAGTGCCATTGCCTAGAAACCACATCATTTGATTGGCAAGAATATGTCAATGCACACAGATCCGCATGAACTGTCACAGACACATCCCATGAATCACAGGTAAGCACGTGTGTGCACAAGATACTTTCACAACATACACTAATTATCCAGAAAACTGTTATGTAGTTGCCAACAAATAAAGTAAATCATAAATGTGTTTGCGTAACTCAAATGAACCAAAAAGAACATGATCAAACAGTAAACGGAATATCATATATACACATTCAAACAAGGAGATGCCCCAATGACTGTATTAATTGGTCACAGGAGATGGGACTCATGTGTCAGCTTGAAGGAATAACAAAAGTAATGGTTTTGCACTTAGCATGAGTACTTTTGTAAAGTTATGTCAGTTTGTAATAGCAACATAATCTCTTCTGGTTATCAAATATGTACTGTGTATACTTTGCTTATATGAGAATAGCTCTTTTGAATATTTGTACCACATGTCTAATTTCTTTATTTTCTGTTCTTTTTTCTAATCAACATGTTTAAAAACAATTTTAGAAATTCATCAACCGTGTCACTGAAAATGATAAAATAGGAAAGAGTTCAAAATAATGCGATGGTTTCATCGAAATAAACTGGCTACAAGAATAATAAAAATCTCTTTTGAAGCCGATGCTAAATTAGCCCTAGGTGCCAGCTGCTCAGGACTGGAAGGATTCATCGAAGATGTTGATGGTCCATATCTATTACATGCATTGAATCTATTCCAAACTGACCTTTGTCTTTCGGGAGGATCCAGGCGGCGGGGTTTCGCTGTCCGGAGACCGAGTAAAGTCGTCGAGGTCCCCGCCGACCTCGAAGGTGAGCTCGGGGTGGAGGTTCCGGAGGTTGTAAGCTAAGGTTTGGGATTTGGACAGGGTGCGGTTAGGAGGAAGCGGGAGAGGGAGGGGCGGGCGGAGAGGTGGGTAGAGGGAAACAACTTGGGGGAAATTTCTACAGGATCTCTCACAAGGTTGGGGGGAAATTTTAGAGGGGAAGAAGTAGAGGAATCACCAGATCCAGATGAAAAAAATCACTCTCGTAATTCCGCTGCCTACCCTCCCTCGCGTGAGAAGGCGGAACACAAGCTTCTTCCGCCTTGTTAGTTAGGAGGAATAGTTAACCGTGGTTTGACGGGATAAATGAGCTGTTGGGATCACGTGCGGGTTTGTTAACCATTTTTCATTTTTTTTTTCTGTTTGGCAGGTTAATGGAGGGTTAAACCCCCTTAACCCTTCATTTGTCCTCTTGCCAAACGCAACCGTAGCGAATAAAGAAGGGGCTGAATAGCTAAAAAGAAAGATAAACAACCAAGATGACTAATTGGCTACAAGTGTTCAAACGTATGGCAATAATTATTTCAGTTACCAATTGTTACTAACAAAATCTGTTATAAACATTTCAATAATGGCAATAATCACTATACGAGTCATTATTACTAAAAAATCGGTTATAAGTCAAATATTATATAAATCTAATCCCTACACACCTTCAATGCTACAAAATCTTACCAAATCCTACCCAAAAAAATAGAGAACATGAGGATATGGAAACAACAAGTTGTGATTCAAAAAGGTTAGTAAAATCATGTTTTTGTTTGTTAGTAAGTAGGATACTTTTTGACTATATTTGCTTCTAGATAATAAAATTATTGGATTAAATCTAATTGTGGGCATATATGTTACATTAGTGTATAATGCTATCTTTAAGGTTAACCCGCATAAAGTGATCAATTAAGTCAATTGGGTTAATGAGTATTTAAATGTGTTATGGGCTAATTGTGCAGATACCGGACTGCAATGCTAATTTTATGAGGGGCTAAATTAGAAAATTGCAAATCTATATAAAGGGGTTATGGTCCCTAATCTAAAAGTTACGTTCTCTATTCTCTAATCCCCATCTAAAGAGAATTCTCAAAAGAGAAACCTTTCAGATTAGAAGATCAACCCTAATTCAGATCCGTGCTCAAATCGTCATGGATTCAGGTATTGCTTCCGCTAATTATTATTAATCTCTTTGAATTAATCATGGTTTTATGTATTAGATCTTTAATTAAGATCCAACAAGTGGTATCAAAGCCTCTTTGATTAATTCTTAGGGATTTTAGATTATGAAATTAGGGTTCCTTTTGATTTTAATCTTGTTTTATTAAAATATGTTCATGAAGATGTGGAAACAACAAGTTGTGATTCAAAAAGGTTAGTAAAATAATGTTTTTGTTTGTTAGTAAGTAGGATACTTTTTCACTATATTTGCTTCTAGATAATAAAATGACTTTTCTGTTCATGAACGCAATAGTATTTCACATCTAATATTACACTAAAACCTGATCACGGTTTTAGGATTTTTTTTAGCTATTCAATGGACATTTGTCTAATTTTTTTGATGGAGGAACATGAGGTCTTGAGGATACAAATCAGTTCACCTTTATGTAATTCACCAAAAGAACATCGGTGTTTATAATTTCAATTATGTGGAGCTTTTGATGTATGTGGAGTATTAGGGTTTTGTCTGATGCATTTAGTTAGTAATTAATTGAAACTGGCTGAGGCTACTCGGTTCTTCTAATAATTAATTTGGAGTGTGTTTTTCCCTCCCATATTAGACTCGAAGTTCGTCCCAAAGCTTCATATCTGTGTTCACCCCCCTTAAATCATGAAGTTATTTATTATTCTAAAAAATTCAATGTTTTTGGTTTTGAACAAATTCGTAATGTGTTAATTTGGCCATATAAAATGAATTTTATTATGAAAATTTAAAAGAAAAAAATAAATATGTCCATATGCAACGCACATGCACTATACTAGTATTCTAAAACATAACTAACTTGATTGGTTAAAGCCTTTGCATCGATGGTGTGGGTCTCAAAATTGAATCCGTTTCACGATCTTTTTTTCCATAATGCAATAATAAATAGTTTTTACGAAATGGAAAATTTGTGATCTGTGGACCATATGTTCCTAGGCATTAAATGGAGGATAGTTTGCTTATAAACTTAATCCTTTTTAAGCCCACTATTATTTACCCTAGCAACTTTTAAAAGTTTTTTTTTGGTCCACTCACTTCCATCATCACGCCTAGCCTAAAATAGTTGCTAAATTATTTTTCAATTTACTTAATTTTTATTCTAGCAGTTTTTAATATCTTGTGAGTTGTGATTTTCTATTACATCTCTTTCCAAATGCTTATTATATACACAACAATGCATTTTTAATATTAAATATTTTTTTATTACAATTTCTAGCCAAATGCTTCCATATGCAATGCTAGATCAAGGTGTTCCTTGAATACAACTGCAATTCAACGAGGACCAAATGCAATTCATAGACCTTCACTATGGCAAACTCTCCCGCACACGAGAGGAAATAGCTAGTTACAGAACCACTATCGTGTTGTGAAATTTACTGAATGCAAAGATTCAGTGTTAGATCAAAGTACAGGCATATTATCCAGATCCAAAGAGTTTCAAAAAGACACCGACTTCAAAAATAAAACAGCTTTCATTTGAATTCCATCATTGAAAGGAGCACGAAGCTCAGGATACTTTGTAGAAACAGCTCTTCAAACTCTAGCAATGGCTGGCTGGAATCCAAAAGGACGAGAGACCCCCACAATATGCACAACAAACACAGCAACATCCGATCAATCTCACGAGCTTCATTCAACTAAGGGATAGAATTGATCAATCGGTCAATGGTCAAATCTTTATCGATAAGAACTTACTATCATGAGTTATTTGATCATATATATATCATTGTTAACTGATGGTTGTCCCCGAGATATTTTCTCCAATAAATCATATGTCAATGAATACGGCACTAATTAAGAAGGACGTTAAGAAATTACTTTGCTAGAAAAACAGTAAAAATAAAATATGAAATTAATACTAAATACTATTTATTTTTGAACTGCCATTATTTTTTTCAATTTATTCCATTGAACACCAAATTAATTACACGCTCAAACTCGGCCTGAAGTAGGGATATCATTGTGTATGGGGTCCTTGCCAGAAGGAACTTCCTGCTTCGACCCAGTGAACCCAAACCCGTTCGTCACCGGGTCTTCTCCTCTCGGGATCGCGGCAGGGGTAACCTCAGGTTTATAAACCCGAAACCCCCTTATGAGGGCAGCGTGTTTACCATTTTGACCTTCAGATACATGCACAGCTCTTGCACTGAAGGCACTACCTACTGAAAATGCAAGAACCAAAACAATGCAGAGGAATAATTTGATCGCCATCTCTCTAAATCTTTTGTGCTTTGAGTTGAAGATCGAGGTGATTGGGTATTTATAGGGTTTGGTATTATTCTCTATCTGCTATATTTTATTTATGCTAATTACACATATGGAATTCGCAATAAATTTGCATACATTAGGTTGATTGTCTATGATGCATATCTGCCATAAAAGGAAAAGTATTCGGTTAGAGATATATTTTGAAAAATTAGTAATCTTCTGAATATATACAAATTTTGAGTTTTTTATTTTTTGAGTATTTACTGCTTATTTCTGAAGATGTGATTGCGAAAGATCTTTGTGTTACGTAAACATTTTAGGTTAGAAATTTGCACTGTAGAATATATATATATATATATATAGGGTAAGGTTACAATACACCTAGGGTGTAACTAACTTAGTTACACTACCCACCTGTAAAAACACATGTTTGAGCATCGATATTAACAATCAACATCGTTCATTATGATCTACATGTCAACAAATGAGTGTAGATCAAGTATTATGTGTCTTGGGATTTTCTATTCTATATATAATTCAAGCAACTCAAAATATCGGGCATTTTAGACCATAACAAACCGTTCATTTCTAGGCCACTAGATGTGTAAACTAGAAATATGTTATCTATATGATATTTTTATCTCCATGAAGTTTTGGACGCATAGATCATAATGAACGGTGTTCATTGTTAATATCGACACTAAAACATGTGCTTTTACAGGCATGTGTAACTAAGTTAATTACACCCTAAATGTATTATAACCCTACCATATATATGAATGTATGTATGTTTAAGATTTTAGAATTATGAAGTTTAGACGTTGTTAAATTACTTCTTTTATATAAACTACGAACGTGCATTGCACGTGGATTTAAATTTTGATTTAAGATTTTAAAAATAACATGGCAAAGGTAATATTTACATACCATAGTATGTAAGTTTTATTGTACATGCCAGACTCACAGACATACTTATATGCTGTATTATTAACATCCGGATTAGAGTTTGTGAATTTGTACGGCCATTAATTAGAAATATATATTTTTTATCGTTTTAGATATCCACGTAATTTTCTTTTTCTTTACAATATATAAATGCATGAACATACATATAAACTCAAGATCAATGATTATATATAAATATCATTAATATGATTAAACACATACTTAGACATACAATGCAAAACCTAGAGTCCTTTGCACCTAGCTAGCTACGTAATGCAATATTACTATTTAACTATTAAGTTATTACCTCCGCAAGCTTCTCTATCCTTAAGTATGATCCTTTCATTTTCCATGAAATCTTAGATTATATATTGGATCCACAGTATGCACTTGAACTAAAATACCTGTTACAATTTTTGCATATAGAAGAGAAATTGAAGATAATTTCAAGGGGTAGCAATGTAGAAACAACGAAAATGGGGTTGAAGTTCAGGAAATTTGACGAAGAAAGCAATTTGGAAGTTTCCCGGTTGACCGCGGCAACATGTACGGTCGACCAGAAATGTGCACGAGTACAGGGTAGTTTTTGGATTTCTGTCCGGTCGACCGTAAAGACTTCGGTGGTCGACCGCGGACCATGTAATGGATTTTTTTTTGTTTTTGTCATTCTGTACGGTCAATCGCGATGGTTTCGGTGGTCGGCCACCTGTAGGGTTTGGGCCTAGGCTTCGTTTCCTGTTCTGATTTTGTTTGTGTTTTGATATATATTAAAACACGTTTTTTAGGGTTTTCTTAAGGCAAAAAGAAGAGACTTTTGAGCTGGGTATTTGGGAGATTTGGTGAGAGATTTGAGAGCTTTGTTTGAGAGATTAATTTGTGAGTTTTGAGTGAATTTATAATCCTTATTAGTACTCTCTCTCTAATAGTAAAATCTAACCCCTCCTTGCCACGTGGACGTAGGCAACTTGCCGAACCACGTAAAATATGTGTCTTGCATTGTTGGGTTCTTGTTTTACCTATTGGTTGTGATTCTATCTCAGTTTGGTTGTATTCATTTTGGATTCCGCTGCGCATAACAATTGGTATCAGAGCATCATGTTTGGCTTGGGACTCGTTTTGGAGGATTCTTTATAGGATTCTCGTTTGAAGAGAACGGGTCATCAACATGGGCGAAGCAAGTATATCAGGACCGTCCTTTTCGAAGGCGATACAAGGTTTGAGCATCAATAACACTAAAATTGATGTTCAGAAGTTTGATGGAAAGATAAACTTTGGTTTGCGGAGGTGTCAAGTGATGGATGCGTTGGATGCCCAAAATTTAGAGGAGACTCTTGAATTACAAGAGAAACATACTGAAATGGAGGAGAATATTTGGAAGAAAGTTAACACTAGAGCATGTGGGGTTATTAGGTCATGCTTGATGCCGAATTTGATCTATGATGTGATGAATGAGATGTCGGTGAAACGGTTGTAGAAAATACTCAATGAGAAGTATCTTATGAAGAGCATTGAGATCATCGACTTCACTTGAAAAAGAGGTTTTACTAATTCAAGATGAAGAGGGGGGTTTCCATTAGAGAGCATGTTAATAACTTCACCAAATTGCTATCGGATATGACCAACGTGGATATCATGGTAGAGGATAAAGACAAGTCGACGTTGTAACTATGTTCATTGCCAGAAGGAGATTATCGTACTTTTGTTCTCACAGTGATCAATGGTAGAACCACTGTCAGCTACAAAGAGGTGACCTCAGCATTGGTGAATTATGAGTTGAGGAAGAGTGATAGTGAATCCTCCGAGAAGACATCAGGAGATGCATTGGCAGTTAGAGGTCGTAGTCCAAACCGTCGTCCATTTAACCGCTCAAAGTCGAAGCATAGAGTTGGCCATAGCAGTGTTGGTAGGAATCAATATGCTTTTTGCAAAGTAGATGGACATTGGAAGAATGAATGCCTAAAGTTGAAAGATTGAGCCGAGACGAATAAGGGGAAAGCCGTACAAGCTTCAGACGTGAATGTTGCCAAAGCTAGTGGTGACAATTCAGATTCAGATTCTTTAGGCTACCCATGCACAACATTACTGTCAGTTTGTTATACCGACTCTATAGAGTGGATGTTAGATTCGGATGCTACATACCATATTTTCCCTTGGAGGGATTGGATCTCTAGCTTTGAGGAGTTGGAAAGAGGGGATGTCGTGTTCATGGATAATGATCATGTATGTCCTATTGGTGGTATTAGAATAGTCTGAATCAAGATGTGTGACGGGGTGACTAGAGAGCTGAAAGAAGTGAGATTTGTTCCACAGTTAACGAAGAATATCATTTCACTTGGAACTTTGGAGGCATCTGGCTATAGGGTGATCTTGGAGAATGCAACTCTGAAGGTTACAAAGAGGTCCATGGTGGTGATGAGGGGTGATAATCACATTTTATTATACTTTTATACCCTCATTATTTATTTTATATGAATAAATATACTACTAATAATTATTTTTATCTTTAATTGCAGGTTAATGAAGAATAAATCTCAAAACCATCATCTCTCAACAAAAAGCCCACAATTTAATGAAGCCATGAAGCCCAATGAATTCTTTCAAGTATTTAATGAAGAGATAAATCAAAGCCCAAGCCCAAGAGTCCAAGAAAAGCCCAATGTCCAAAGCCCAAAAGCAAACAACAAGAAGAAGCTGCGGACAACAAAAGGAGAAGGGAAGGCATCGATGCCTGCATCGATGGCGGCATCGATGCCTGCATCGATACCGACATCGATGCCTGCATCGATACGCTGGGCAGTTTGTTACGAATCTAAGGCTAAAATTTGTTGTTTTTGGATAAGATTTCAATCCAATGGCTCTCATTCACTGATGTTTACTATAAATAAGGGTAGAGAGTGAGGGGTTAGCCCTCTTGCCTTAGATTTATTTCATGCTTATAGATTAGATTTATTTCATGCTTATAGAGTAGATTTATTTTCTTGCATTTAATTCTTGCAATTTTATTTTGTAGTTTAGATTTTGCACTTTATTTTGTAGTTAGATTTTAATTTCTTATACTATTCACCTTGAGGCTAGAACCCTCTTGGGTTTAGTTTTTCTTTTTGTTTATTTTTATTTTGTTTGATTCGCCTTTAGGCTAGAACCCTCTAGGGAATCACCCTTTTCTAAGAAGTGGGTTCAATTTTAGATTATCCATATCTATAATTGAATCCACCATCTTTAATTTCTTGTATTTTCTTTTATTTTTGAATTTTGTTCTTCATTCTTGATTTTTCATTTGTTTCTTGATTTTATTCATTTTTTTCCTTCTCACCTTATTGATCATACTCATTCTTTTTCAAATCCACTCTCACTTACACTTTGCACCTATTTACACACCATTTTTACTCTCTCAATCTCTTCACAATCATATTCATTCATCACTCCTATTTTGTCACGCACACAACATAAGAACCGATTTTATATTTTCTCCTATAAAACACCTTCCTCGTGGGATCGATATCTTAAATACTATAACTTGACACGGTTGTGCACTTGCAACCTTTTTGGTACATGTTTATGCCGCATCAAGTTTATGTCGCATCTAAGTT
Organism: Asparagus officinalis; assembly: GCF_001876935.1. Lineage (NCBI taxonomy): Eukaryota > Viridiplantae > Streptophyta > Magnoliopsida > Asparagales > Asparagaceae > Asparagus > Asparagus officinalis. The sequence goes on from NC_033795.1 coordinate 22,389,796, forward strand.
TTGAAGAAATTTTCGGTGAGGAGCTAAAAATATTAGGAGAAGCAGATCGGGTTTGTCAAAATAAAGAAAATGTGTTGGACAATTGCTGTTTTGAACTGAATTTTGAAAAACTCTTTCTTGATGAACTAAGATTTTTGGACAATAAACAACAACCAAATTTTTACACATCAACCATGAATCTTGGGGTTGAGAAAATTGTTAAAGAAAAATTTTTACACATCAACCATGAATCTTGGGGTTGAGAAAATTGTTAAAGAAAAATTGGTTGTTAGAGAACAATCATTCACAAATCAAGAATCTAAGTCAATCTAAGTCCAATATGCATGACACCAATAATACCTACCTTCCATTGCCACAAAAATCATTGAACACCCCCAGAATGCTTAGAATTTCAGCACTTTGTTGATTATATCATGTTGAATTTATTTAAAATCCGTGGAAGAATTTTCAGCAATAAGGTAGGATTCAATATAGAACATGAACTCTTCATGTTGAATATTTCATTCTACATTGTTTATTTTGTTTATTTCAGAATAATAATAAAAAATTATTCTTCTCTCATGTGAGAGTTTATTGTTCAGTTTTCAAAAAAAAAAAGAAAAAAGAAAAAAAAGAAAGAAAAAAGAAGGAAAAAAGAAGAAGAAAAAAAAATAATAATAAATTTTTGTGTTCATCCTCCTCAGACCAAAGGTAATTGCAGATTTTTATCAGCCGACCAAATGTAAGTGCTTCACTTCTTATCTGCTTTACTTTATGCATCATAGAGTTTGCATTGAGGACAATGCAAAATTTAGGTGTGGGGGTAGGAATTGGTTATTTTTCCTCTTTATTTTACATTTTAGTTACATTTTTGTTTTTTTTTGTTTTTTCCCTTTTTCTTTTTTTTAACAAAAAAAAATTATAAAAATATCGTCACTTGCCAAATTGATAGAGTTACGTAACAATTGATTTATTTGATAAATTTAAAATTTTCTATTCCTTAGTTGGTTATTTACTTAAGTTCACCTTTTATGATAACTCTAAATAAATTTTTTAAGAAATGATTTTCAAAGTAGTATACTTTACTTAAGCCTTAACTTAGACTTTTATTTAAAATAATAAAATTTTTGCATGCTTAACTTAGAGTTAAAAATATTTTTTTCAAAGTGTCTTGATTTACATATTTTCAAAATATATATACATATACAAAAAAAATTGCAAAAGAAGAGTACGAAAAATGGGCACCAAAAAGAAAAAAAAACTCTTAAATTCAAGATGATTCTATCTTATAAAGCCTAAGCTGACCGAGTAATTAAGCCCAAGGAGTATTTCCATACTTAATGACCTAAGCCCATTTGGGTTGGGATCCATTAGCCCAAAACTCTTTAAATGGTCGCATAGAAAGCCCGTTAAAGTAGAAAAAAAATCACCAAGGAAGAAAGAGTTAAAAAAATATTAAAAAAAAACTAATAAATGTTTTAATTGTATATATGGTCTTAGAAAATATTTTAAATCAAGCAACTTGAAAATTATTTAAAACAAAGAGTTAGCATGTTCTTTTCAAAACTTTTAAAATTAAATTTCTAAGTTTGGCTTGGTTTTGTATTGCTACAATGAGAAGATTTTCTTAAAAATATACCTTAGAGTTATATATAAAAATATTTTCTTGAGTGATAACTGGCTCCAATTAGATTATCTAAAAGTTATCAAGTGAATTTAGTTATTTACTGACTTCTTTAATGACCGAATTTTGTGGGTATATTCACTACAAACCCTCATGAGACTACAACTCGTCCACTAGGGTAACCTAGGGGTTTAAAGGCTTGTTGTATGCGCTAAATACAACCGCGATTCCTGCGAAAGTGAGTTAGGATTTTCTTTTTATTTTCTTTTCTTTGCTAGAGGACTAGCAGTTTAGGTGTGGGGGTATTTGTTAATCACATTTTATTACAATTTTATACCCTCATTATCTATTTTATATGAATAAATATACTACTAATAATTGTTTTTATCTTTAATTGCAGGTTAATGAAGATAAATCTCAAAACCCTCATCTCTCAACAAAAATCCCACAATTTAATGAAGCCATGAAGCCCAATGAATTCTTTCAAGTATTTAATGAAGAGATAAATCAAAGCCCAAGCCCAAGAGTCCAAGAAAAGCCCAATGTCCAAAGCCCAAAAGCAAACAACAACAAGAAGCTGCGGACAGCAAAAGGAGAAGGGAAGGCATCGATGCCTGCATCGATGGCGGCATCGATGCCTGCATCGATGGCGGCATCGATGCAGATGAAGATGGAGAATTATTTGAAGGTTTGCATTTCTTTTCTTTTTCTCTTTTATTGCTTATTAGTGTAGCTTTATTTCTATGCTTGTAGTTTAGATTTTATTTTCTTGTTAAATAGCTAAGAGGCTAGAACCCTCTTGCCTTAGATTTATTTCATGCTTATAGAATAGATTTATTTTCTTGCATTTAATTCTTGCAATTTTATTTTATAGTTTAGATTTTGCAATTTATTTTGTAGTTAGATTTTAATTTCTTATACTATTCACCTTAAGGCTAGAACCCTCTTGGGTTTAGTTTTTCTTTTTGTTTCTTTTTATTTTGTTTGATTCGCCTTTAGGCTAGAACCCTCTAGGGAATCACCCTTTTCTAAGAAGTGGGTTCAATTTTAGATTATCCATATCTATAATTGAATCCACCATCTTTAATTTCTTGCATTTTCTTTTATTCTAGAATTTTGTTCTTCATTCTTGATTTTTTTTATTCATTTTTCCTTCTCACCTTGTTGATCATACTCAAATCCACTCTCACTTACACTTTGCACCTATTTACACACCATTTTTCACTATCTCAATCTCTTCACAATCACATTCACTTATCACTCCTACTTGTCACGCACACAACATAAGAACCGATTTCATATTTTCTCCTACAAAACACCTTCCTCGTGAGATCGATATCTTAAATACTATAACTTGACACGGTTGTGCACTTGTAACCTTTTTGGTACATGTTTATGCCGCATCAAGGGGTGTCAGGAAAAATAATATTTACTACTTGAAGGGCAAGACAATAACAAGGGGTCTGGCTGATTCGATTACCACAGAGGAGGATACTACCAGTTTATGACATATGAGATTGGGACACACTGGTGATAAGTCCCTGTAGGTATTAGCAAAACAGGGGCTGTTAATAGGTGCAAAGACCTGCAAGATGGAGTTGTGTGAGCATTGTGTACTTGGGAAGAAGACAAAAGTGAAATTCAGCACCGCTATTCACAGCACCCAAGTTATATTAGATTACGTTCACACAGATGTTTAGAATCCTTTAAAGTACACATCGGTTGGTGGAGCTAATTATTTTGTCACTTTCATTGATGATTATTCTAGGAGGAATTAGGTAAACCCTATGAATCATTAAAAATGAGGTCCTGTATATATTTGTGGAGCTGTAGACAAGTAGAAAGGGGATGGTACTCCTTTCAGATAATGGTGGTGAGTACAAGAGTGATCCATTTCTACAATTTTGTCAAGATTACGATATTATGTGATACTTCACAGTTAGGGAGACAACGCAACAAAATGGGGGTGGCCGAGTGATTGAACCGCACCTTGCTGGAGAATGTGCGTTGTATGCTCTCACAGAGTGGATTGGCTAGATCCTTTTGGGCCGAGGTGTTGGTTTATACGAGCCTTCTCGTGAATAGGTTGTCATACACTGTGGTACATGGGAAGACTCCTATGGAGCTATAGTCTGGTTCAGTGGCTAGTGATTATAAGTTGCTTCGGATTTTCGGGTGTTCAGCTTACTATCATGTGAATAATAAAAAATTAAATCTGAGGGCTAGAAAAGTAATCTTTGTGGGCTTTAGAGAAGGAGTTAAAGGCTTCTAGTTGTAGGATCTACAAGATAAGAAGATAATAATTAGTAGAGATATCACTTTTGAAGAGACGTACATGATAAAGCCTCAAGTCCCTCGGCAGGTGGAGGAAGGCTAGACTAGCGGGATATCACAAGAGGTGGAGGATAACGTGACTCCACAGACTTCAGATAGAATTGTATCCATTGATACTCTTACTGAAGTGACACTAAGAGGAGATGTGATGACAGATGGGCAGATGGAGGATACAGTGAATATTAGGACTCAGGAACAGGGTCATGTTCATGAGTCCATTGCAGATAATAGACCAAGAAGGGTTCTTCGTTGGCCAGCTAGATATGATGATGTGATGGTTGCATATGCTTTATCAGTTGAGGTCGTTGATGATTTGGTTCCTTATACATATAAGGAAGTAGAGTCAATCTCTGATTCAATCAGGTGGATGGAAGCTATGGAGGAGGAGATGTACTCTCTTCATAAGAACGACACTTAGGAACTTGTAAAGCTACCAAAGGGTAAGAAAACTATTAGATGCAAGTGGGTATATGCAAAGGAAGAAGGATCTTCTAATGGGGACATTTGATACAAAGCCAGATTTGTTGCCAAAGGGTATGCCCAGCTTGAGGGCATAGATTATAACGAAGTATTCTCACAGGTCGTGAAACATTCCTTGATAAGGATGTTGGCCTTCTTGTTTTGATGATATTTAACAAACAATTTACCACTAATGTTGTTTGTCTAGTATTTGTGTTTTCTTAATTATTATAGACAAACAACGTGTTGGAGGTTGGATGGATTGCGCCACAACGATCATATCAAATGGAGGTTGGCGGAATAGTGGTTGAAGCTATGCAAATTCAAGTTCAAGATCCAAGTTTAGCTTCATTCGCAACGTGTACTAAGTTGAGCTACAATGAAGATCAAAAGAAAAGGAGCATGGGTGATTTAGTATAGGTTTATATTATGTGTGTTAAATACGTTAAGCTCAATATCTATACACACACATTTATTGGTTTCTTCGTATATATATATATATATATACATAAGTTTTGGTTTCTATGAATATATATAGTTATATATATACATGCATAGTTTTTGAGTTTTCATGTTTATAAATATGAAATCACATATTTCATATTTACTATTGTGTTTTTGAAAACATTGCATAGAATATGCAATTTTGTGAAAAATCTATATTTTTAGTTTTTGGACTTAACAATAATCATATACATATTTTATTAAGTCTATATAATCATTGTGCAAAGTTTCAAAACATGGTTTAGCCAAAATATCAAAATTCACATATTTGCATTTTCGTGTTTTGAACTATTTTGCAAAATGATGATTTTTCACAAATGGGAAATGCAATTTGGAAAATTCTTTTTGTAACATGTTCATTTACATGTTTATATACATTTCCCAAAGTTTTATTATTTTTGGACTTCATTTGTTATTTTTAATAATTTTCCAAAGTCTTAAAAATCAGCTTTAAAACCTGTTTTACTATAGTATCAGATTTCGGTCGACCGCACCGGTCGACCGCTCATATGTTCATTTGTTCAGTGGGCAGCAGAGGACCGCACCGGTCGACCGCTCATATGTTCATTTGTTCAGTGGGCAGCAGAGAGTTTGTCGGTCGACCGCCGTGGTCCACCGAGAGCTTGATATTTCCATCGGTCGACCGCACCGGTCGACCGAATAAGTCTCTGTCTGTTTTCTGAGTTTGGGATCTGAATCGCGGTCGACCGCGAATATTTTCGGTCGACCACCGCGGTGTCAGATCAATCTCAAAGGCTATTTTCTTAGAGCCATTGCAGAAGGGTTTTTTGGTCTTTTTCTTGGCTTTCTCTCTCCTTTGGGGTTTCATATATATACCCCTTTACCTCAGATTTTATAGGTAAGCAAGAAATGTTTTAAAGAGTTTTAATCAAGGGTTTAAGTTGGTTTAAGTGTGTTTGTAAGTTTTTAAGCATTTGAGTGTTTCGGTTTGGTGAATCAGTTTTACAAGAGCTTGAGGAGATTATCAATTGTATTTTGGGCATTCAATCCATCTCTCTCTCTTGTCATCTAGAGAAGTTTTTCTAAACTCAACTCTAGCTTTTATTATAATTATTTGTTGATTATCATTTCTATTATTGCTAGTTTTATATTGAGTTTAGATTTGATTTTATCTCATTGTTACACACACCCACTTGAGCTTATTGTATTTGCATTCATAGTATATTAGGGTTGTGAGAGTTTGTAACATTGAGTGTGAGCTTTTATTGTGTTCTCATCCATATTAGAGAACAATCAATTATTGTATTTGTGCTTATTGTGAGATACACTTTGTAATACACTTGTACACTGAGAGGAGTGTGTGGTGAGAGTCGGGGATCGTCCCAAGAGGAGTGGCGTCGGTTGACGAGCCTAGGGAGAGGTTGTAACCGAGCACTTGAGGGAGACACGGCTAGGTCTAACACTTGTGAGGGTGTAGAGTGTGATTACAAGAGTATCGATTGTAAAGTTTTCGGTTAGCTAGAAAACCGAGTGTGAGGTGTAAACGTTATTCGGGTGAACGTAGAAAACCCGGTTGTGATAGTGGATTTCTCCCCGGGAGTGGGGAGCGGAGACGTAGGACGGAAGGTCCGAACTCCGTGATCATATAGTGTGTTTGAGTGTGCTTTGGCGTTCATTTATATTTATGTTCATATCTTATATCGCCATTATCCATAGCTCATTTGATCCACTATCTAGTTCATATTGTTTACCCCTTGTGTTAGTTTTATATCCTTGCATATACATATATCATATTGTATATCTCTTTGATAGGATATATCATCTTGTGTTAGTTTATATATCCTTGCATATATATTCATCATATAGGATATATCTCATTGTTCATATTGCTTATCCTAGCTTATATAGTTGTTATATTTCATACATGCTAGGATAACTCATTAATTAATTTTAATTGGCATATAATCGGATTAGATTAGCATAAGACCATAATCACCCCCCCTCTAGGGTCTAACAAAGGATACTATTAGCATTGGTGGCACAGCTGGATTTGGTTCAGATAGATATGAAGACAGTCTTTCTACATCGAGACTTAGAAGAGGAGATCTATATGACATAACCTATGGGTTTTAGAGCTGCAGGCAAGGAAGATTTGGTGTGCAAACTGAAGAAGTCTCTTTATGGAATGAAACAATCGCCGCGATAATGGTATAAGAGGTTTGATAGTTTTATGATTGCCAAGGGTACACAAGGAGCCCATATGACCAGTGTTTACATGCACAAGCTACAAAATGGTGACTATATTTATTTATTATTGTATATTGATGATATGCTCATTTCTTCCAGGAATACTTCAGCTATTAGAAAGTTAAAAAAGGAGTTGTCATCTGAATTTGAGATGAAGGATCTTGGAGAAGCAAAAAAGATATTGGGTATGGAGATTGAGAAAGACAGGGTAAAGGGAAGGTTGAAGTTAACATTGAGGAGCTACTTGCAGAAAATGCTGAAGAAATTCAGTTTTGATGGTAATGCTAAGGTGGTGAGTACTCCATTGACTCCCCACTTTAAGCTTTCAACTAAGATGTCACCTATTTCAGTTGAGGATCGTGACTATATGTCCAAATTTCTATATACCAATATGATGGGTAGCTTGATGTATGTGATGGTGTGTGCAAGATCAGATTTATCACAGGCCGTGAGCATAGTGTTCAGGTATATGCACGACCTCGAGATGGGTCATTGGGAGACCGTGAAGTGGATTCTAAAGTATATCAAAGTTATCGTGGATGTTGGTTTGGTGTTTTAGAAGAATAAGAAGATTGCGTAAGATTGTGTTGGATATGTGGATTCAGACTATGCGGGGGATCTTGACAAACGCTGGTCTACTACAGGATATGTATTTACATTAGTAGGAGCACCAGTGTGTTGGAGGTCTACACCTTAGTCTACAGTGACTCTTTCCACTACGGAGGCTGAGTATATGGCATTAACTGAAGCTGTGAAGGAGGCTTTGTGGTTGCAGGGATTATTAAAAGACTTGAGAATTGCACATGAGACCATTAGGGTGAATTGTGATAGCATGTCAGCTATCTATTTGGTAAAAAACCAGGTATATCATGCACGCACAAAGCCTATTGAAGTTAGACTCTACTTTTTTTGAGACGTCTTGGATGATGGAGATGTTATATTAGAGAAGATCCATACAAAGGATAATCCAGCAGATATGTTGACCAAAGTTGTCACCGGAGTGAAATTTGGTTATTGTTTAGAGTTATTGAACATTCTTTAGTGTTGAGGGCCTTTTGGAGGCCATTTTGGTGAACTACATGAGACTAGATTCCTTAGGCAAGATGATACGTAGGTAGTTATTTTTTGATGTAGCTAGTTTGATGAGTTGATACCGACATGGTGGAGATTATTCGCATTCTCATTTGGTTCCTGACTTATTGTGGATTGAGTCTGTTGTTATGGATTGATTCCATTTTGTATTGGACGCAACAAGTGAGATGTTTGTTAATATTGGTGTCGACTTAGTTTTGGGAAAAATTTGCTGAGGTGGAGAATTGTAGAAACGGCGAAAACGGGGTTGAAGTTCAGGAAATTTAACGAAGGAAATAGTTTAGAGGTTTCCCGGTCGATCGCGGCAACATGTGCGGTTGACCAGAAACGTGCACGAGTACAGGATAGTTTTTTAATTTCTGTAATTGATTTTTTAGTTTTTGTCGTTATGTACGGTCGACCGCGATGGTTTCGCGATCGACCGCCTGTCGGGTTTGGATATGGGCTTCGTTTCCTATTCTAATTTGGTTTGTTATTTGATATATATTAAAACACGATTTTTAGGGTTTTCTTAAGGCAAAATGAAGAGACTTTTGAGCTGGGTATTTGGGAGATTTGGTGAGAGATTTGAGAGCTTTGTTTAAAAGATTAATTTGTGAGTTTTGAGTGAATTTGTAATCTCTATTTGTACTCTCTCTAATACTAAAATCCAACCCCTCCTTGCCCTATGGACATAGGCAACTTGCCGAATCATGTAAAATCTGTGTCTTGCATTGTTGGGTTGTGTTCGTTTTGGATTCCGCTGCGCACAACAAGCAGAAGCTTCTATATTGTAAGTAGAAGTCGAGGAAATATATAGGATTTTGATGCTGGGTCATACATATGTCAATTTACAATATATAAAATAATCAAGTTAGTTTATGTGTATTCAAAGTAGTTAATGCAAAAACAAAGAATTCCCTGCAAATTTTCCACTCTCAACCTAGACACTCAATTTATGGGTTATAGTACCGAAGTATTATATTTGCCAATATGATATTACGTATTTGCATGTTACATCATTGTTATTTTGATGTAGTTTAAGACACAATATCGATCCAAATCCCTAAAATTTCATTGTAGTGAGCATATGCAATTGAACTAGCTGTAGTTGCAACTGTAGAATTGGGAACGACGGCGACGAAGTTCAGAAGAATTGAAGCAGAGTTCGTTTTGACCTCTTGCCGGTCGATCGCAGCAACATGTACGATTGACCAAAAATGTTCACGAGTATAGGGTAGGTTCTAGATTTCTGTTCGGTCGACCGTGAAGACTTCAGCAGTCGACCACAGATCCTATAAACTTAAAGTGAATTTTCTATGTTCTATCCGGTTGACTGCGAAGACTTTGGCGGTCGACTTCCTGTCGGGTTTGAGCCTGGGCTTTGTATCCTATTCTGATTTAGTTTGTGTTTTAATATATATTGAAACATGTTTTTTTAGGGTTTTCTTAAGGCAAAAAGAAGAGACTTTTGAGCTATGTGATTGGGAGAATTAGTGAGAGATTTGAAAGCTTTGTTTGAGAGATTAATTTGTGAATTTGAATGAATTATAATCTCTATTTGTATTCTCCCTCTCTAATAGTAAAATCCATCCCCCCTGCCCTGTGGACGTAATCACATTACCGAACCATGTAAAATTTGTGTCTTGCATTGTTTGGTTCTTGATTTATCTATTGGTTGTGATTCTATCTTAGTTTGGTTGTGTTTCTTCGATTCCGCTGCGCACAACAAGTGGTATCAGAGCTTCGGGTTTGGCTTGGGGCTCGTTTGGAGGATTCTCTGTAGGATTCTCGTTTGAAGAGATCGGGTTATCAACATGGGTGAAGTAAGTACATTGGGATCATCTCTTTCGAAAGCGATACAGGGTTTGAGCATCAATAACATTAAAATTGATGTTCAGAAGTTTGATGGCAAGATAAACTTCAGTTTGTAGAGATGTCAGGTGATGGATGCATTGGATGCCCATAATTTAAAAGAAACTCTTGAATTATAAAAGAAACCCATAGATATGAAGGAGTAGGTTTGGAAGAAGGTTAACAGCAGAGCATGTGGGGTTATTAGGTCATGCTTGACGTCGGATTTGATCTATGATGTGATGAACCAGACATCGACAAAATGGTTATGGGAAACACTCAATGAGAAGTATTTAAAGAAGAGCATTGAGAATCAGCTTCACTTGAAGAAGAGGTTTTACCAATTCAAGATGAAGATGGGAGTTTCCATTAGAGAGCATGTTAATAATTTCACAAAATTGCTATCAGATATGGCGAACGTGGATATCATGATAGAGGATGAATACAAGGTGATGTATTTACTGTGTTCATTGCCAGAAGAGGATTATGAAACTTTTGTTCTCACGATGATCAATGGTAGAATCACCGTTTGCTAGAATGAGGTGACCTCAGCATTGGTGAATTATGAGTTGAGAAAGAGTGATAGTAAACTCTTCGAGAAGGCATCGGGAGATACATTAGTATTGAGAGGCCGTAGTCCAAATAACCGTCCATTCAATCGCTCAAAGTCAAAGTAGAGAGGTGGCCATGGAAGTGTTGGTAGGCATCAATGTGCTTTTTGCAAAGAAGCTTGACATTGGAAGAACGAATTCCCAGAGTTGAAAGATCGAGCCGGGAAGAATAAGAGAAAATCCGTAAAAACTTCAGAGGTGAATGTTACCAAACCTAGTGGAGACAATTGAGATTTAGATTCTTCAGGCTACTCATGCCCAGCATTACCGTCAGTTTGTTATGCCGACTCTATGGAGTGGATGTTGGATTTAGGTACTACATACCATATTTGCCCTAGAAGGAATTGGTTCTCTAGCTTTGAAGAGTTAGAAAGAGGGGATGTCATCCTTATGGGTAATAATCTTGTATGCTCTATTGGTGGTATTAGAACAGTCCAAATCAAGATGTGTGACGGGGTGACTAGGGAGCTGAAGGAAGTAAGATTTGTTCCACAGTTGACGAAGAATATCATTTTACGTGGAACTTTGGAGGCCTTTGGCTATAGGGTGATCTTGGAGAATGCAACTCTGAAGGTCACAAAGGGGTCCATGGTGGTGATGAGATGTGTTAGGGAAAACAAGTTTTACTGCTTGAAGGGTAAGATAGTAACAGGAGGTCTGGCAGCTTTGATTACCACAGAGGAGGATACTATCAGTTTATGACACATGAGATTAGTACACACTGGTGATAATTCCCTACAAATATTGGTGAAACAAGGGCTGTTGAAAGGTTTAAATACCTGTAAGATTGAGTTGTGTGAGCATTGTGTACTTGGGAAGAAGACAAAAGTGAAATTCGGCAATGCAATTCATAACACCCAAGGTATATTGGATTACGTTCACACAGATATTTAGGGTCCTTCCAAGCATAAATCACTTGGTGGGGCCAATTATTTTGTCACTTTCATTGATAATTATTCTAAGAGATATGAAGCATAAACATGAGGTCCTGGATATATTTGTTGAGTGGAAGAAGAAAGTGGAGCTACAGACATGTAGAAAGGTGAAGAAACTCCGTTCAGATAATGGTGGTGAGTACAAGAGTGATCCATTTCTGTAGTTTTGTTGAGATCACGACATTAGGCGACACTTCACAGTTAGGGAGACACCACAACAAAATGGGGTGGTCGAGAGATTGAACCGTACCTTGCTGGAGAAGGTACGTTGTATGCTCTCACAGAGTGGATTGGTTAGATCCTTTTAGACCTAGGCGCTAGTTTATGTGATCCATCTCGTGAATAGGTTGTCGTGCACTATGAAACATGGGAAGACTCCTATGGAGCTATGGTCTGGATCGGTGGCTAGTGATTATGAGTTGCTTCAGATTTTTGGATGTCCAGTTTACTACCATGTGAATGATGGAAAATTGAATCCGAGGGCTAGAAAAGCAATCTTCGTGGGCTTTAGACATGTAGTTAAAGGCTTCAAGTTGTGGGATCTACAAGACAAGAAGATAATCATTAGTAGAGATATCACTTTTGATGAGGCGTATATGATGAAGTCTCAAGTCTCTCAGCAGGTGGAGCAAAGCCAGACTAGTGGGATATCGCAAGAGGTGGAGGATGATGTGACTCCATAGACTTCAGATAGCATTGTATCCATTGAGGCTCCTACAGAGGTGGCACTAAGAAGAGATGTGATGACAGATGGGCAGATGGAGGATACAGTGAATATTGAAACTCAGGAACAGGGTCATGTTCACGAGTCCGTTGCAGCTAATAGACCAAGAAAGGATATTCATCGACCAGCTAGATATGATGACGTGATGTATATGCTTTATCAGTTGAGGTCATTGATGATTTGGTTTCTTCTATATATAAGGAAGCAGAATCAAGCTCTGATTCAATAAGGTGGAGAAAAGCTATAATGGAGGAGCTGCACTCTCTTCAGAAGAACAACACTTGGGAAGTTGTAAAGCTACTAAAGGGTAAGAAAGCTATTGGATACAAGTGAGTATATGCAAAGAAAGAAGGATCTTCTAATGGGGACATTAGGTATAAAGTCAGATTGGTTGTCAAAGGGTATGCTCAGCTTGAGGGCATAGATTATAATGAAGTATTCTCACCGGTCGTGAAGCATTCGTCGATAAGGATACTATTAGCATCGGTGGCACAACTAGATTTGGATTTGGTTCAGATGGATGTAAAGACAGTCTTTCTACATGGATACTTAGAAGAGAAGACCTATATGACACAACCTATGGGTTTTAGAGCTGCAGGTAAGAAAGATTTGGTGTGTGTAGGCGTCAAAAATTTCCTATGGCCTCCCGCACATAACTCAAAAATGAAGAGAAGGCTATGAACACCATCACCTGAGTTAAACGAGATTATCCAATGACATAAAAGAGATAGTGAGTACACAAAGCAATTCAGCAAAGCGTACGAGTCAACGAAATAACGAAATGCGCAAAATGATAAAATAGGACCAAACCAGAAAAGTCCCTGGTAGTCGAGTCGCATCAAAACAACTCGGCCAAGCCCAAGTGGCTCATCCAAGGCCAAACCACTCCATGGTGGCTCGCATAGTTCCGAGCCACCGTAGCATGGCTCGCGCCTAGAAATACAAAAATGCGTTTTTGACGGTTTTTCTCAGAATTTGTTCGTTTCAGAGCCTCCCAACTACTTTGATATCATCTCTAAACATGGTAAAGAGGTTGTTAACTAAGGATAAGGTAAATCATCAATTCCTATCCTAAAACGCTGCAACCAAAGCCTATAAATACAAACCTAGGGCTCCTATACGCAGGGAATATAAAATTTAGGTGAGGTGTTGTCCCTGTGATGAGTGAATCATGAATTTTAGAGAGTCTAGCAAATATTGGCAAATTTCTTCAGCATAAAGAGGAAGAGTTCGAGAGATCTGAAGCCCATTCCCCTTTCCTCCGGATCAAACTTGATTTTGATCTTGAGAAGAGTAGTAATTTCGCTTGGTCAAGATTATTTACTTCCGCGAATACTTCCTTTGTGAAGTAAGAGCATTTAATTTTCATTCTATCAACTAGATCTAATACGTGGCAGTCCATGGACTAACACGTTCCTAGCATAGACAAAGATCCCCCACAAGCAACGGGTGATAAACGTCCTCTGTGTGTGTTTGAAGAGAGTTGTATTTATTTTGTTTTATTTGTGTAAGCGAGTGGTCTTATAGAAAGACTAACTCTTTTAAATTCATTGTAATTGATAAATGTGTAATGGATTTGACAAATAAACCAACTTTCGATACAAACACACTGACGACCATAGTGGGAGCCAACAACCTCTCTACAAAGGCTATCGTGTCGCAACCTAGGATTTAGATCCTGATTGATGTAGAGGTCGAGTACGAATTTGACCAGGCCAAGTTTGAGGAATACCTCTCCTCATCCTCATCAAGATCTTCCTCGTCTCACAAGTACGAGAAGATATTAGCAGTAAAGAAGGCTCGGGGTGACTCTCGCCCAATTGTTGCTGAGGCATCCCCTCGCAACAATCCTCCGGCATCCAATGAAGTTGAGATTTCATATCACAACAACTCATATTCAATCCAGGAGTTGTTTAACGAAGGCGCGCCAATTCTGACAAAGATGGATCATTAGAGCTAGGCAACGCCAACACCTCGCACGTCAGCTTGCCAAGGCTTTAAATCCAGTTGATGAGATCCATTATCACGCGGATTTGGAGTTTAGGAGGTGTAAGATAATCCAGCCACCTCAACGGCAACATGCTGACAGCTCCTCCAAGTCATCAGCCAATGAATGAGTCCGTATCAAAAGGACTCGTTCAACTCATGAGGAACGTATCCAAAAGCGCCACGCACTACCCGGGCACGCGCGAACTCTTGTACAGGAGACACAAAAATTACAGAGGGAAGAGGTGGTCAAGAAACCACCAAAACTACGTCAAGTGTGGAGGCTAAAGTCCAAAATGACATAAAAAACAACTCGGGTTTTTGGTTTTTGGACGGATCTAATTAAACATGGGGTGGACACATGTCGGCTTTCCAACAGAGATTAGCACTTGTCAATTTTTCTAGACTATAACACAGAATAAAGAAAAATAAAATAGAATGGATGTCAGAAACCCAAAATTTTGGAAAACTATCGGATAGCCCATCTTGACTCCAAAAATATTATAACCCCCCTCCTCTTACCCCAAACACAGGGATTATTAGAAAACCCCTTCTTAAGAATAAAGCTTAGTAGAAAGCCCTTTCTTACTTTCAGATTTTATCATATAATCCTTTTTACTTTGATATTTTTATTAAAAAAGTTTTAACTTTGATACTTTATAAAAAATCCCCTCAATAAAATCTCGAAGTCCTTTTGCCTGATAAAGGGGCTTTTCTTGTACCTTCTATACTTAAAAGGATGAGTTTTCTCATATTTTCAAAGTTAATGGGGGTTATCTGATAGTAGCCTCAAGTTAAGAGGGTTTTATGATATTAAACCTATAAATATCATTTTTAAAGACTTGGGTATGGTTTTATGATATTACCCCTCAAATGACAAAAATTGCTCAATTGTCCCACAAATCCTAATGTTATTGCAATTTGGTTTGTCAATGATGAAAATGCCCTCATCTACTATATTTTTTAAAGGGTTATTTGCAATTTGGTATTTTAAGAGGGTATTTTTTACATGGGGGTATCTAGGTATTGGTCCCTCCCTCAAATCTTTAGTAATGCCATATTAGTCCATGACATCTAAATAATTGCTCATTAGTCCATCAAATCCTAATGTTATTGTAATTTTGTCCTTCAATGACCAAAATGCCCATACCGGTAACAAAAATACCCTCATCTATTGTTTTTTAAAGGGTTCTTTGCAATATTCCATTCTAAAGTTTACACTTTTTAAAGCTTTGATATCCACTATTTTTAAACACTTTGACACCCTAAAATTTACACCTTTTTTAACTTTGATACCCCCAAACCTTTTTTAACACTTTGATATTCCAAAATTATACATTTCTTTTAATTTTCATACCTCAAAAGTTTCAAAATTTTTGTACTTTGATACCTCAAAGTTTGCATATTTTTTGACTTTAATACCCTAAAGTTATAAAAAAGTTAAAGGTGTCAAAGTGTCAAAAATAAAACTTTAGGGGTGTTAAAGTTAAAAAGGTAGAAACTTTGTCTTAATTAATTGTGTCAAAAAACCTTTGAGGTGTCAAAGTTAAAAGGTGTGAAGTTTGGGGTAACAAAGTATCAAAAAGTTTGGTATTAAAGTTAAAAGGTGTAAACTATAGATTACTGAAGTGTAAATAATCTTTTACTGAGCAAGATGAGTACTAAGAGGTAAATCATGACTAAGAGTTATTTTCCTCATTGGAGGACCAAATTGTAAGATCCCTTAGGATTTAGAGGCTAATGACCAATTATTCAGACTTGAGGGACTAGTATGGAATAATTGAAGATGTGTGGGGCTAATTTTCTCGAAAACATTTCTTTCTAAATCAAATGGCCAATATTTGTTTTGGTCTTTCTCTATAATAATTTATGTACATACCCCAAATAAAGTTAGAAAGGTAGAAACTTTGTCTTAATAATTTATATCTCCATATATCGGGTCTGAACTTCCTTTGGTCCCTAAACCCTCTCCTCCAATTTCCATTCATTCTGATTCTAGATCTACCATAGAGCTTCTAAAGCAAGTACATGTAAATAAAAAACTCAACAGACATATTCAAATAAGATATAAATCTGTATAACGCCTGATAGGCAAAGTTGTGATCTTAGACTTTGTAAAGTCTGAGAAGAATCTTGCTTACCCTTTGACTAAGGGATTATCCAGGAGTGTAGTTCTGGATTCATCGAGGGAGATGAGATTAAACTCATAAGGGAGGTCACTAACAGCGGTAACCTAACCCTTATTTGGAGACGTAGTCCCAATGTTGGTTCAATGTGGTAGAAACAAGCTAAACTAGTAACACTCGTGTGGAGCATCGATCCAGATATATTCATATATCATTATGTAGCATGTGCTACTACCTCTCTATGATGACAATGCTCTTATGATACAGCTGGTTAGGCTGAGTTTTACTGTTAATAAGTCCAACGCGTGTATTACGGAGGGTATGATATCCAGCTGTAGTTTCTTTGGAGGACTTACCTACGTGAGAGGAACTGTGATGTTCGCGGTTAGGGGGATGAGCTAACCCCTAGAAACTCTCATGAGTCGGTTATTGTGAGCATGGCCTTTAGCTCAACCCGCTTTGCTCAATAGATGAAGACGTATTGTGTGTGTGTTTTCGTTAATACCTGGATCAAGGGGCCTAATTTAAGACCTAGTCCATTATGTCTCTCAGGTGGCGATGAACTCACTAAGGAAAGGTTCAAAGCCGGAAGCTACCTCTCCTGAATTCACGATACGAAAGGTTGCCTAACCTATATTTTTTTTGTGATTTATTTATTAATTTTTAGTTTTCAGTTAAATATTACCTTTTGGGGGGACTGTTAGCTATGGTGTTTGAGAAAAGGCAATTTTTTTCTTTGTGAATAGTCTCACATTGGAAAGTGAATTGGATTGTAAGTGGTTTATAATGGAATACTTCTTATTGGATTTTGAATAGTGTTTTTGGGTTTTGTGGGCTTTGCATAACACACATACGTACGTGCGCGCACGCACGCCACTCCACACCTCGTTGTTACGCGTGCGAGCCACGTTGCACCGCACACGCATGCCGTTTTGCCTCTCAAGCTTTTATTTTTGCACGTTTTACACAAGATTGTAACGGTTTTGAGAATTATGATATCATGGTAACGGGTGCGAGATCTTTGTGAAACATGCGCAAGTTATTTTTCTCCCGACGTAGTAGTTCCGTCTAATTAGGGTTTAAGTGAGAATGCACGCATTTTAGATTGTTAAGTTTAAATGTTGCTTATATTTCGAATCGGAAAATTAATGATACGAGATGTGTATGTGAGAGTTTTCTTGTTTGGATTACTCCCTTTTTGTGCTTTTCTCGTATTATTAATCTCTACGATGCGACTGCAGAATTTCGAGGACGAAATTATTTTTAGGGGGGGTGAATGTAAAACTCCCAAAAAAATTCATGTTAATATAATTAATATGAGATTAATTATGATTTATGAATATTTATTTTGATAAATATAGTTAAATGGTCTATGAGTATGATACCATGTATTTTAAATATGAACGAGTTCATATATGAGAAAGAAAAGAGTCAAAACATGCACAACGGCCAAAAACATGAAAAACTGGAAAATTCCAGTCCGGTCGACCATCACGGTCGACCGTCACGGTCGACCACCGTAACCTGCACAGACTTGTTTCCTATTTTGAGTTGGTTTCGGTTTTCTAAAGCCCATATCTGTTTCCTGGTACATATATATATATATATATATATATCATATTTTCACGATATTTTCAGTTTTCTAATAACCCTAATAGCCACCGAAACCTCTTTAAACCCTATTTTGATTCTTGGAGAAGTTTGGAGGCTTTCAAGTGGATTTTCACGGGATTTTTGGCGTTTGGCTTGTATATCTTCTTTGGCTTAGCTTCTTAAGCATTTTTCTACAAACCCCAGGCGAGTTCATCTCTACTAATCCCCCTCCTTGTTTTTAAAATGTTTTTAAAGAGCTTTTAACATGTTTTATAGAGCCAAATTGACTAGTTTATGTATAATAGTCAATTATTTGTATTATATGTATAAAGACTAGGTCTTTACATGTTAAAAAATTTGAGAACGATTTTTACAGAAGTAATTAAGATCTGAAAATGATTTAAAAGTGGTTTAAATCTGATGAAAGATGATTTGTGCTTTATTTCAAGTTCATGTGCAAGAATTAGGGTTTTTGATATGAACTTTATGCAAATAATCATGCTATATATGTTGGATTTGTTCCCAGAAGTTTTTATTTGTTGTAGACAAGTTTTCATGCAAGTTTCATGTTGTTTTAATCATGTTTGAATCACCTAAACACGACATGAACATGACACACAAAACCAGTCTGAGAACCTGTAATTTTTAGCCCACAACGATCGACCGCGCCCTAGCGGTGGTAGACTGTGTGCAGGA
>NC_033795.1:22409499-22446783 GCF_001876935.1 Asparagus officinalis
ACGATGATGCTGTGTCCACTGCTGTTGCTCATCCGTGGCCGGAGTGGGATCAGTTTGTTGATAAGATGAGGAACAAAGGGTACTTTGCGAAAACTATGGAGGAGTCCTCGGATGCGGCTTCGCCCTCGTCGTCTTACTCTGCTGCTGCTATGGATCTCAACAGAGTCAAGAATGCATGTCTTTCGTTCGCGCGAGAGCGTTATGATATTATCAAGTTCGGTTTTTTTTAGCTCATACTTTCAATTTTAGTTCTTGAGCAATCAGTCGTCTAAATTTAGGTGTTTATTATAGTGTCAGGCAATTGGTTATCACCAAATTGCAGTTTTTTTGTTCAAGTTTGGTTTTTTGCTTAAGAGTATAGCCTTCATGTCTGTATCTTAGAATCGCAGGGAGATCAGGGTGGAGTGTGGTGTTCTTATTTGAATATAGTAATTGCTGATGTTCGGGATGATTCATGAATTTGTGTACAGTTTGTTTGCTCAATATAACTATTGATTTATAACGCACAAATTCGCAAACAATGAACTATACGCAAATGGAAACCTATAACTACGACAGGCGACAGCGATTTACAGCTGTGGCCTGATGTGCAAATATAATGGAAGTCAATGGTAAAAAATGACTACTGGGTTCCATTATATAATTTATATTTGTACATCAGGCTAACATTGTAAATTGTTGTCGTAGTTCTAGGTTTCAATTTCTGTGTAGTTCATTGTTTGTGGGTTCGACTGTTTATCGATAGTCGGCAAACCAATTTTCACACCTTGGATAGTTTATAGATTGGCTGCTGAACTGCAGAATAGTAACTTAGAAACTTGCCTTGTAGCTGATTGACTGCATTTTGCCTCACTAGTCAGGTCCTTTTTTATCACCATAGAGTCAAAACTAGGTGTGGGAATATGCGCTAAGTGATATTATGCGAAATGATTGGTTCATTGGGAGTTAGAGATTATTCCAATAAAGGATAAAATGAGAGAACCAATTGAGATGGTTTGGCTAGCGCAATAAAAACAACTAAATATACTAATTTGGAGAAATGATAAGAACTATAACTAATGGAGCAAAGGAGGATTAGAGATAGTGATTAAGAAGAATAGTCATTAATTTAATGACGAGATACCTCAAATAGAATTGAGTGTGGAAAAGTAGGATTCATGTAGATGAGCTAAAATTTGGATAGAGGCTTTATTGTTGCTATTGTTAGGGTTTAGCTTCTCTTTTTAAGGCTAGGTCTCAGAATCTACATGCACTCCGTTTGCATGTAGTTATTAAGAAATGGATTTTTCATCATATCCTGTAGAATTTGATTTGGATCCTATTCACAGCAATTACATACACGGAGACACCCTTTATCTTCGTGGTTGAATGTGCTCTTTACTTGTCTCCTTCTTGTGCTGCTCATACTGGGTGATGAGGACCAAACCATCTGGGAGGAGATGATGCTGACTGCCATTAAAAGCTACTATATTTCCAAAATCTTGAAAAATCTACGGCAACATTCATGCACCCAAATCTTAAGTAGTAATAGACCTAAATATAAGGAGGGATACCTGAAGTTCTGGCTATAAAGGCAGTGAGGCGCATCACAATAAATAATTTAGACTTACATGGGACATGTGCACTAGATGTGAGACTCTTCATATTATCCATATCATTTCCACAGAATAACGGGATATAAATTCTGTTCACATGCACCATTATAAGGACAAAATGACTAGGTTGATTTGGTAAAAGTTGCTTTTTGTCTGTGCTTATAACCTGCTCTCATTATGTGCTTTCTAGATGTTTAAATTACTCCCGATCAGTACTTAGCAAGGTGTACGTCATGGTGCTGAAATATCATGCTTTAGTATATTTTACATCCAGGATGTCAGTTTATTCATGATTGCAACTTTTATGCATGAGAATAAGAAGACATACACACGCACATGCATATGTGTATATGCATGAGAATAAGAAGGCATACACTGGCACATGCACATGTGTATACACACACAAGTAAATGTAGGTAATTGATCTCGTATTTGTAGGAATAATAGACTCAATTTAGCAGCATTTGTTTATCTATCTCATGAGGTTGATTAGTTTTTTTTAGAAAAAAAAGAGAGATACAAATTTGGATCTTTCTGTGAGTAATATAAAAGTATTCTCTATATTCTTTATACTCCTTTCTGTGATTTAAATGTAATGATAATATTTTACTTTTTCGATTGGATGAGAAATAGCCAAGTTGTAGGGCATGGAAGCGAAGTGTCATCTCATGTTCGGTTGAGTAACATTGCGAAATTCGGAAAACTAGAGTGCCTTATAACAATGATATTTTTGGTACAATTATACTTTAACATATGATGTGGGGCTTAGGCATAAAAACATGTCTTGTTTAATCACTTATGTCCTGACAAAAACTGTATTTTACTAACCTTGGGACCTTTAATATCCCTTGATGTACAAGTCATAGATTTTAAAATATCTTTTTTGCCTTTTTGCATATTATAATTACTTCTCCAATTTAAATTCTAAACCTCCAAGAATCTATCTTGCAGTGATTAGATTTTTGGATAGTGCTTGCCCATAGGTGAAAGCACCAAACATTGAATTCCCAAAATTTCTGTACGCTGTGTTTTCCATTTTATATTTCATTGTCTTGCTGTGGATGTGTACTGTCTGTGTCCCTTATTTTTTGGGTTGAGTTTTCAGCAGCATATGATGAATTTTATGTTTAGTCATTTTCTTTAAAATGAGTTTTAGGAACCATAAGTTTTTTACTTGGAATCCATCATTTGAATCTAGTGAACCAGTTGTGCTACTATATTCTTTCCAGCTAATTCTTTCAAAAGCTCAATATTGTGATATGTAACTACTTCAGAAACTTGTATACTGACACCAGCTAAAACATTCTGAACATTAACCCTTATTCTTCTTATGACACAGATCTTTGCCTAAAGAAGATATTCAAACCGTTGTCGAGTGTGGGTGTCCAAATCTATTCCGGAAAGCTGTTAATTCAGCAAAAAGATTGAGAGCATTTCTCAGACTTGATGAAGGAGATGTAAGTACCAAATTCATCTCACAGTATAATCTTTGATAGTCCATGGCAAATTAGCAACTGAATTAGAGGACTTCTTACTGTTGATGCTACTCAGAGCTATGCTTAATGACATCTAAGATGTGATGCTGGAGGAAATGAAAATTGTGTTATATTTTAACTTTGTTGGTGAAAGGTTTACTTTTCTCTAATTGATGCATAACTGTGTACAACCCGATAAAGGTGCACAATCACACAACTAATTAGAAATCTTATGGTTCAGGTATGTGGTGCTTGCAATCTACGTGGATCTTGTGATAGAGCATATACAATTGAGAAAGATGGTGATAAAGCTCGTACTGTGGATATCATGCGTATTTTAATGACTTATGCGGTTGATCCAGCTCTTCATTCAGGGGGAACAAATCCCTCTATGACAGAACATGTTCAGGAGTCTGCTCGGAAGCTGCTCACTGAGCTGATTAAACTAAGTGATACAACCATTGATCCAGCCCTTCCAAAAAGTGAAGTGCTATCTAAAAAGAAAGAATCTTCTGAGAAATCTCGAGAGGTCATTACTAAGAGCAAACATTCAGAACATTCAAACAATGTTGAAATGAAGAGAGGAGACTGGATGTGCTCTAAGTAAGTTTTACATAATGACATTACCTTAAGATTTTCATCCATGCTTTTCAATGCCTTCTTTAGTTACATACAACAAACTAGAGGAATAATAAGTTGTGTATGTTGAGTTTGTGTGCTACTGTATAGTGAGGTCTATTAAGTGCTCAATTTCTTAAATTCTATTAATGGGTGCCATGGCTATGCCTAACCGTGGTATAATATTTGACGTGTCTATAAAATTTTTAGTATGGCAGCAACAGGACATGTTTATTTTATATATCATCTACAGACAGAGACAAGTGCATATAGGCTGTTAATCATATGTCGTAGTATTTGAAATTTAAAAAAATCTCCTTGTTACTTGTGCGATACTCTCATGCACCTCCTTTGGTGGCCATGTTTTAGTAAATGACAACAAAAGCTAAGCAAAAGTAAATGATTTTGCAACTGCATATTTAAAATCAAGTTACTTCAATTGTTAAATACAGGAACACTTGTATGTAATTAACACATCTGGATTTGTCATGTAAAATTCATCTGACGTAATTGTAGTTTTCTATATCCAAGTTAGCCGCTTCCAATTATCTGAAAATCTACTGTCAGGTACCTCTTCTTAAGATAATGAATCGATAGAATTCAACATAAATAATCCAGAGATCCTCAGATTTGAGAGAATAAGAGGCCACAAGTTGCTATCGTAAAGTTTTCTCATGTTGGACTCAAGTTGGCTTAATACTTGTATCTGTATGTTATTAGAATTTTATGGGAATGCCGTATTTATGGCTGTATGCCCTTGTCATTGCAGCATAGGAACTCCTATACTATTCTCTAAATTGCAGCATAGGAACTCCTATACTATTCTCTAAAAAATGTCACTTGATTGCTTGTGTATTACATGTATAGGTGTAATGCTTCTTTACTATTCTTTATAAAGAATATTTCTTTGCACATTGCAAGAGAATTTTCTGTGGTCATTTTCAATTTATTTCAATAAGTGGAACATAAAAAGTTCTGTACTCAACTTTTAAGTGCTCCATTGAACAAAATCTAGAAACTACATTAGAAGGTGACATGATTTAACATTGTAGTACTTTTATCACCCTTGTCTGCTGCAGCTGCAATTTCCTGAACTTTGCTCGAAACATACGCTGTCTGGAGTGCAAAGCAGATGGACCGAAGAGAGTGGAGCCCACAACATTAGAAATGAAGTTAGGGGATTGGACCTGCCCCAAGTAACTTTTCTTTCATGATATCAATTTCATTTTCCGAGCAAAAATTATTGTCATCGTGAAGGAGACTAATACTGTAAGTTGTTTGTGTATCTTAACAGGTGTGAGTTTATGAACTTTGCTCGCAACAAAAAGTGTCACCGCTGCCAAGAATTCAGACCAAAAAGAGAACTTAATCCTGGAGAATGGGAATGCCCAAAGTGAGCCTTCTGCTATCTTATCTTTGTGGTCTATCAATCTTTTGCATTGTTGGTGAAGTGTAAATTTCACAAAATCTTCCTGAACTTTGGGGTATTTTGCACAAGGGCTGCGTTTGGTAGGTTGCAACTGGATTATTTTGTCTAGCTGCAAGTGTTTGTTTCATTGCCATTAGATGTTGCAATTGCAACTAGTTGCAAATGCGCCTTCGCTTTCAACTTCTGACTCACACAATTTTGAGCGAAAATCACCCTTGCAACCTAGTTGCAACCAACCCAAATTTATGGGGAAAAAATTCTCGGCATTATCATTTAAAATTGCAAAAAGTTAAGAACTTCATTAAAGATCTAAAATAATTCTATAATAAATATTTTTAAATATTAAAAAATGTCAAAAATGACTTTTTTTGAAAATTCATTTCATAGAAAATTTTTATTTTTGCATAAAATATAAATTTTTCTCAAAATATTTTGAAAATTTCTTTTGTAATAATTAGTTCAAAAAATACTTATTTTCTCATAATACTATTTTTTAAATAAATATTATTTTTCCAAAACCCAATTTATCCAAAAATTCTATCATTTTTGGGGAAATATTACTGTACCAAAAGAACTTTTTCTTAGTTTTATTTTTTTTAAATGTTGTTTTAGAAAAGATAAAGTAAAAAACATTATTTTTTAAGAATGAATATTTTAAATATACAAACCTTGCTGATAACTGTTTTTAAAATTTGAAAAGTACAAAAATAAGTTGCATTTAAAAAGCTACAAGTAGTATCAAACAACTACAAGTTGTATAATTTAAAAATTAAACCAAACAATTGCAACTGCAGTTGCATGCAAGCGTAGTTTAGTTGCAACGTCTTAATTGCATGCATGTGATGGTTGCACTATAACTATAGCTGCAATCTGCCGAACGCACCCAAAATCCTCTCATACATTATAAATCATATAAAACCCCCTGAACTTGTCTTCCTTAAGTATCATGGCTGAAGACATTTTAAGTTGTTAATATACTTCGCATGTGACATATTTTGAACAATTTTGCCTTTCCTGTGAGAATTTTTCCAGTCAGAGTAGATAGATAATAACAAGGGCAGTTTACAGTTTTTAATTTTCCATACATCATTTATGACAATATCCAAAACTTCAGGGTTTTGTTTTGAAAGTGTAGGGGGGTTTATCTGATCTATAAAGTTACAGGGTTTTGTTTTTGAAAGTTTAGGCGGAGAGTTGTGTCTGATTTATTTGAAGTTTAGGGATTCTTTTTGTTCCAATGCCCCAAAATTTGGGGTTTTGTGAAATTTGCCCAAAAATTGAAGGGGAAAAAACTTAACCTTATACAACTGTGATTTTTCTGTTAGATGCGATTTCGTGAATTTCAGAAGAAACACAATTTGCAAAAAATGCAACTGTGAGCGCCCTGCTTATAATGAGGCTGGTGGATTCGATGATCATGTATGGAAAAACCCCAGAACTGCCAAAATCGATAAAGTTTTGAAGTTTAGAGACAATAAGAATGATCTTGATTTCGATGATGATGAAATCGATGCTATGTTACCGGATTATGGAGAGAAAAGAGTTGTCACAGGCAAGACGGCTCGGAGGTAATATCACAGCTGAGAGGAAGGTATTTTGCTGTTATATGCTGTATCATGATTGAAATATTATATAACATTTTGTTCTGTTTTCATGATTCTTTGTTTATTTACGTGGAGTCTTTATTCTAAAAGAGCAAATAGTATCCTATTAAGAAGTTTTGTACCCTTGTTTCTGATGGTTTTTCTTCCTATAGTCGCGGTCAGATGCGTTTGCACGAGGATTAGCCGCACGTATAAGCTTTGGAATATTGAGATAGCTGATGTAAAGATTCTAGCAATTTGTGTTTATCGATTGAAAGAAACCGATCTAAATGCTGCAGTGAAAGCGAAACTTTTTGCTATGTACTAATTTGTTTCATGCTGAAGCTCAATGATTATATTGAATATCATCGAAGCGGCTATTTGAGAAAAAGTGGGGAATATATGCACCTTGTCGTGTGCGATCGATGTAGTTATTATCTACAGATAGATAAACTACTTCCTTGCTGAGAATGGTTTCGTGGATCTTGTGGCCAAATGAGTTCTTTCTGCTCTCAAGGAGCTCTCTCTTTTCTGTACAGAGACTGTATCGTAAGCGCACGAGAGCTTTTTCTTTACTTTCTTCATTTTTCATGTAGTTTTTTCTGTGAAAACCATTTCATAAGTAATTGCAAGGAAATTAGATTAAAAAAACAATCTTTGCAGCCATATTAGAAGGGTGCTGCTACAGAACCCAAAATAGGGGACCCGGGGGGCATGTAAGGTGTCCCCCTGAATGTATGATGTACTGTTCATGAATAGTGCATCATGCATTGGTGGGGTACACCTCAAATGTTCCCTCTTTGAGTCCTCTATTCGGGCTCACATGTTTCACCTTTGGGTCCTCTATTCGTGTCCCTGAGGCGTTTTTGATATCAGAATTCTTTGTACTGATGTGAGTTTCTGAAGGAGATGAGGGTGTCAACCATTCTAGTTGACTGAAGCTGGCTTCCGAGGGAAGATTTCTGGAAGCTTACTATTTTATGGTGTTAAGTGCAGCAATAAATAATATATCTACACTACTACATTAAATTCCTAGTAGGGGTTTTTGAAATATATACCCCTCAAATTTTTAATGTTCACAAAAATGCCCTTAAATCTTGCTACTTACAAAATTGCCTCCGGTTCTCTCATATTGAAATTTCCCCTCTACCTCTTTCACTTACGAATTATAGCAAATCGATTGAAATTTTTTAGAAATTTTGTAATTGCATTGTTTAAAAAGCAACATTCTTAAGTTGGAACAGTAAAAAGACTCAGTATGCTAGTTTTAAAGGCAGTCACAAATAGCAAGATTTAAAGGACAATTATGCAAATAGTAAAGATTTGAGGGGTATATATGCACAAACCCTTTTAAAAATTGTGCCTCGCTTTTTAGGGGCTGTTTGGTTCGTTTCCATAAAATAAAGGAAATGGAATCCAAGGCAAATAACCTTTTCCTAAAATTTTTTTGGATCATCCAGGAATCCATAACTTGTGTTTGTTATGGAGTTACAAAGTGAATATTAAGAAAGCATATCCAAAACCCATGATTGGTTCACCACCAAAGAAAAGGAAAACACCTCAAAAAAAGCTTTCCATAAAAGCTGTTGTGTTTGGTTCAAAGCCCAAGAATAGGAAAGAGGCCAATTGACAGTGTTTACACATACCTGTGGTGAAGTTACCGCAGACTTATTAACATTTCATCACTCAAAGCCACTGCAACGGCTAGTTACGAAATTACTCAGTGACCGTTTTCAACAAACACAAGAGTAAACGGCTAGTAAGGGATGCAACAGCTCAAGAATAAAGTTCACTTGGGGGCCTATATAATGAGCCACCACCAGCTTAAAAAGTCAACAAATAACATCACTTGCATGCTGCAACATCTCAGCCAGGTAAGAAATTTCCAGTCTTCTTATTTTTTTCAGAATCGTAGCACCAAAGCCACTGCAGGTTTTATGGAGCGGCAATGGGACAGCAAAGTAGAGGGTGCCCCATATGAAGTTAGGTGCAAATGCAAACTTCCAACACCCATGAAGCTATGCGCAAATGGAAAAAAAATAGAGGGAGACATTATTGGGGTTGCGCTAAGTTCCCAAATAAGGAATGCAACTTCTTTCAGTGGGCCGACAAAGCGGGCGAGTGCAGCAGAAATAGAAATCATGTATCACAAAGTGAGGACATTGATGAAGATAAAAGGGCAATGAAAATCAAAAAGCTGAAGAGGGAATTGAAAACTGCAGAGCATCAACTAATCATTTGGAAAATGATTGTATTGTTCTTAGTTATAATCTGTGTACTCATCTGTAGCTTTGAAAATATGTCATGTAGTTGCAAAGTGTAATGTGCTATGAAATGAAGTTCACGCATTAGTTAACCAAACAGCTGAGAACTGCAACAACTCAGCTGGGAATTTTAGCTAAGCAAAGTTAACCAAACAGCTGAGAACTGAAGCAAATCAGAGTGAAGAAGAGCTGGAAATAGTAGCTGGAAACAGACTCAACAAATAACATGTTCACTTCCTCATTGCCTATTGAAATAACAACTCAGCACAAACTTCAACTCTGAGAACTGAAGCAGGGAAAACAACTCTGCAAATCACAGCTAAGTAATACTGGAACAAATAAAAACAAAATCCAAACTAACTTATGTACATAGTTATAACTTGTACATAAAAAAACTCTAAACCCAGATAAATAGTGATGCAAAGCTGAAAACTGAGTGCAAAGGAAACACTCAGCAAACCTGTATGCATGGAGCAACTACAACAACTGAGCTGGGATTTTTAGCTAAGCAAAGTTAACCAAACAGCTGAGAACTGAAGCAAGAAAAAAACCCAGCAAAGCAGAAACACAAGAGTTACAGCTTAAAAAGTCAAATAAATGGAAGATAGCAATGGCATACAAGGCTCAGATTACAGCTATATTATCCGTATACGATGCCTCGCCTACATATTGTAATTGCATTGAGGATTGCCTACACATAACAGTTGCCTCACCTAAAAATCACATTAGCAATCTAGATTGCAATCTCATCATGGTAAGCCTTATCCAGACCAATACAATTACTCAGTATAGGCTGCATCAACAAATAAATTCAGCAATCCTCATTGAAATCATCGGGGGCAAATCCATTTTCACGAATAATCTTCTCTAAGAACAGTTTCTGTGCATTTTTCGACTTGATAATGAACCGCCTAGATTCTGTTTCATTGTCATATAGAAAATCCAGCACCTTATCAAGTATTGTCTCAGAGAAATCAGCCGCATGTTCATGTAAAGCCTTGGACATGCGATCAGTCCAATGTAAAATATGTTGGTTTTGGATTGAGTGGGACATGGATTCGATGAGTTCACGCATTAGTGAATCATCCTCTCTACCCTTGCCACCCTTCTTTTTTGAATGAGGTTTGGCATTGGATGTAGAAGTTACCCCGTTAGCCGACTTCACCTTTTGAGAGTGAGGGTCAAGCCTTTCAACACTTGGTGTCTTAGCCCCAAATTGTGACTTGGAGGTCTCAATATCATCATCTTCACAAAGATTGATCGGATCCTCAAAAAGTGGATTAGGCCGATTATTACCAAGTTTCTTACTCACATCTTTGGCATAATTTCCCCTTGCTTGGTCATCACCAACAATCGTGCACAAATCATCGTAGTGCATTAGAGGCGTGTTCAAGTACTCCTTCAACTTTGAGCTATTGCACTTATTATCCTGTGGAATAACAAGATTTAATAAAAAATTGCTCGCTACATAAAAATGTACGCAAATAATGAACCATAAATAAAGCCAGTACCAATCGATACCTTTGTCCACATATCAAATGAATCTGGATCCATTGTCACTATTTTTGATGCCGGATCAAATCCAACACCGCTCATGTTCATCACAGTTCGCATATCAAAAAACTTACTCTTCAAGCTCTTCATATGGTTCATCACATTCTCCTTTGTGAATTCAGTTCCACATTGCTTGTTAACTTCATCTGCGGCCACTTTGTATGCATGCATTTTAAAATTTTTATCAACCTTCAGGCCATCTCTTGCCAATTGAGCAAGAACAGGGATTAGAACATCATCATGCCTGGCAGTCCAATACATGTTATGCACACCCCTAGTGTTGGGAGCCTTGTCTATAATTGTTGACGCCAATCTTCTTTTAGCAGCTACTTTCTTCTTTTTTCGGGATGGCGATATTGCCTCGCCACCAACTTCATTAACCATCTTTGTCGCATGACTCTCTCCAGATTGACAATTACTGTTATGTGGGCTAGGGGTTGCATGGAATGTATGGTGGCTAGTAAGCATGTTCATGTAAGATGTAGGTTGCTGAGTCATATATGCAAAATTACTGTCGTAAGGAGAGAAAGATGGAAATGGAGGGGGCTGGGGAGGGGGAGCAGAGAATGGTGCACGAGGGAATGACATGAAGTTCATGTTCAAGTTTGAAGGAGGAGCTACAGGGGTTTTAGGGGAGGGAGTGTCATCACAATCCTCATTTCTATCACCAAACCCGGCCATGCTTAAAAGGATGAAGGACCTGTTACAATAAAATCACATAGTGAAAATATGAAGAACAAAGCTCATGTTAGACCAAAGGCTCATAATGTAAAGATAAAATCAATCCACCATTAACAAACTTAATAAATACATCCAGTCTTGACGTCAAACTTAAGAAATACAACAATACTGGAAAACCATTAACAAACTTAATAAATACATCCAGTCTTGACGTCAAACTTAAGAAATACAACAATACTGGAAATACAAATATGTCTATTACAAACCACATTCGGTTGTGTCACCGCCACGATATTTATTACAATAGTCTAGCCACATAGCACTTGCAATGTCATCCCTCTTCTCTTTCCATTCATTCCTTGCATCTCTTTCTTCTCTTTGTGTTACATTTTGAGAAAAGTCAACAAGATTGGCACCTTCCCCCTCAGTAGCTATTTCTACATCGTCATCATCAATGGTAATGTCCTCATTTAATAAGTCATCCTCCGGGTCGACTATAGCAATGTAGTTATGGAGTATAGCACAAGCCAATACTATGTCAACTTGGGTTGGAAAAGGATAATGTGGCTTTGCAGTGAGGATTTTGAAACGATTCTTCAACAATCCAAAGGTTGATTCAATTTTAGACCGTAGCGATGAATGTCTTAGATTGAATAACTCTCTTCTGTTATTTATTGGCCTACCCCTGTGCTCATTTAAATGGTAACGTACACCACGATAAGGGGAGATGAATCCAGGCATGGTGGTGTACCCCGCATCGCACAAATAATATTTGCCTACAATTTTAACCAACACATTATCGTAAATAATTAAATTCTTTGTAAATTACAAATGAATATACATTTTTTTCATTAACGAGTAATTACCATCGTAGACTTTCAGGCCATGAGGTTGAGGTCTTGAAAGTGCATCTTGTAGTACTCTATAATCATTTGCAGACCCCTCCCAACCGGCGAGAACATATGAAAATAACTTATTTGGGGTGCAGGCGGCTAGAACATTTTGAGTCACACCTTTACGGCCTCTAAAGCGGGCCACAATGCTAGCAGGAAGCGTAGCGTCAATGTGGGTCCCGTCTATCATGCCAATGCAATCCTATATAATTTTACAAGTTGACTATTAATCAATAGGATAACTATTTTACTCATGTAGATCACTGTATGTTCTTGAGTGTATTACCTTGAAATAAGGATAGTACAAAGGATTGCTAGCAATCTCTGGCGCTAATTCCATTGTTGCTTGCTTCAAGAACCGCCCCCGTATAGAACCAACTGCTTCTAGGCATTTGTTAAAATATCTGGAAATTGTTTCTCCCGATCTTATGAAATGTGATCTTACTATTCTATTTTTTGTTTTATGTCCTAGAATATTAAGAAACATGAGCAACTGTTCTTCAACTTTTACATCACGTGAATCCTGTAGTAGGCCCGACCCTCTCATTATACTGACAAGATTTTCAAATGCATGAGGCCGCATTCTAATATAGTCTCTACAGCTGTGACTATAGCCAGAAAATACACGGCATATGTGGGCATCCCTAGACTCTATTTTCTGTTTTTTCCCCTCCCCATGGTGATAGGTGACAGATTTTCTTCTACAACACATTCTCATTACACATGTCAACACAGTGACGATAGCAGACATAGTAGCATTACTCGATATCCTCATTAACGCTTCGTCATCAAGATCTTCCATCTACAATGAGTGCAAAATTCATTCTTATACATAGACAAATAATGGGACCGAATTTTTAATTCTAATACTTTCAGCGGATATTCAGTATAGTAAAATTATATAACTACACATAGTAAAATTATATATATTAAAATTAAATCAACCACGAACTCATATTCTAAATAAATTTAAACTGTGCCAATATTTTGAGCTAGCCTTCATATACACGTAGGACATCAGCAAGCAAAGATAAACATCTAAATTATGTAAGTATAGAAAACTACAGTTTGACATTTTGAAAAATTCTGGGGAGTAAACTATGCAACAAATATACTCAGTTTTTCCTCACAATATTGGAACTCAGACTCTTCTATAATTGCCTACCTATATTAAGTAAATAGTGACAATTTATTAAAATCATATAAAATTAAAAAATTAGGGAACTGAAGGCTATACCTTATCGTCGGTGTGGAGTAGACCATGATGATCAGAGAAGGAACTTGAACCCCTTAACCCGCCGAACAAGACGGCAGATCTGAAGTTCAGATCAGGGTGGAGTTTCGATTACAAGTGAATCCTTAACCCGCCGAACAAGACGGCAGATCTGAAGTTCAGATCAGGGTGGAGTTTCGATTACAAGTGAATCAGAGAAGATCACCTCCATCAACGAAGGCGACATGCACCATGAAAAGCCCCATCATCAGAAAATCGCAGACTTGTAAAACCCCAACATCAGAAAAATCATTTTGAAATCAAGGGCTACGTGCGGTCGAGGTGTCCCAGCAGGGATCTAATCAACCATTCTAGATCGATTTGTCGCCGATGGATGCCTCGGCTACCTGATTTTTCTCTTGAATCGGCGCGAAACGGAGGAGGGAAACGGAAGAGGGAAACAGAAGAGGGAAAGGTAGAAGAGAAGAGGCAACTGAAGACGAGGCGGTGAGGGTATCAACCACGGGTCAAGTTCTTCGAGTGAAGAGAAAAGGAAACGCTGAGCGTCACGTGGTGTGTCAGATTTCCAGCCCATTTCCTCTCAAAAAAAGTGGAAATGGGAGATCCTAAAAAAGCTACTGTTTGTCAGGTTTTTGGCAAACCTTTTCCTATTAAAAATGGGAAACAAACGCGGTTTTTGGAATCCAAAAAAGCCTAAAATGTTGCTTTTTGTTCCATAACTGCAGTTTTCAAAAAAAAAAAACCCAACCAAACAGCCCCTTAGTTCTTTTCTTGACGTTAATTCGTCCAAACTTATCGCTATTCTCACTCTTTTATTTCTTCCTTTTCCCCTCTCTTACCCATACAGTATGGGAGTACACTTTACAAAATTGATGCGTTAATAGCAACCCAACTATCACACTTGATAACGGGAAGGTTACGTTCTTTATGAAAAAAGGGATTACTTAAATATTGCGCCATAAAATCTTCAATAGTTGTACATTATTCTTCAAATCTTTGAAATTGCGCATCAATCCCTCAGATCATAAGGAACCTTGCAATCTGGTCCCTCGATGACCAAACTAACCCTCAGTAGATTCTTTCTTCGAAGCGTTATTTGCAATTCGACATTCTAAGTTGCACCTTTTTAACTACGAAACCCCACATGTTTACACCCGAAAAACCGAGGATCGCTTCATTTTCCTTGTCCTTCATAGATCTATCAATATCTATGTGTTTGCTATTTTTGATACATCCCATCTTCAATTAGGGTTTGAATGCACCGAATTTTTCCAAAGAAAATTCAGTTATCGCACGCGCATCGCACATGGTGTAATGATAGCATAATGCAGGTAAAGAACAATCAGACATAACCACAACAAAAACATTAAAGTGACTCAGCCCCATTCTCTACCCTCCCGAATTGATTTGGTGACCAAACACTCAGAATTTTCAAGGAGATCGACGCTAAAACGACTCAGCTGGAGCTCAACAGCGTTACATAGAAGTCTATGTCCATGCAATAACAAAACAAAGTTTACATACAAGTCCACGTCCACGCGCTAATAACAGAACAAACTCGTTCATTATTTGGCCGAAAGCGAAGGATGCAACAGCGGACCAGGCATAAACTGTCTCTATTATTAGATTAGATAGATTGCGAGAAAAGAACTCTGAAAACACAGAGAACAAAGTAATCACGCATCACAGGAGCAGATGGATACCGAAGGAAGCAGTGCAGAGTACAAGCCCAAACATACCGAGGAAGTAAATACCCCTGCAACACACAAAGACAACGCACAAGTTTGTGTAACGTTAAAAGCGAAATAATAGGAAAGAACGCCGTAACATTCTTACCCCTGAAAGAAATATGTACAGGTGATATTCAAAAGAAATCCAACATTTTCACCGTTAGATGATTATTTAGAATTACCCCTGAAAAAAGTATGTACAGGTGATATTCAAAAGAAATCCAACATTTTCACCGTTAGATGATTATTTAGAAACTTATTACATGCTACAAGCCAACCACTGCCCTAAGAGGTTCTATAGAAACTCGCTACATTAGACAACAGTTGTCTCAGATACCAAGTTTTGTACTAGTATTTTGGAGGTGAAGTTGTAATTGCACGTGAATAAAAATACTCTTCCCTTGCATCTGGCAGATATATGTACTTTTATTTCATTTTTTGGGTTTTTTTCCTTCTAAAGATCACCTTAGAAATAAGGTAATTATATGTAAACCGTATTCATTTTCAATTTATACATAAAACCACATTTAAAGCTAGTTTTTGTTGAAATCAACACATAAAACCACCTTTAAAGCTGGTACCATCGGTCAAAATTTTCACTACAAACCCTTTTGGGTTTTTCCCTGCTAAAGATCTCCTTAGAAATAGGGTAATTATATGGAAAACATTTCATTTTCAATTTATACATAAGCCACCTTTAAAGCTAGTTTTTATTGCAATCAACACATAAACCACCTTTAAAGCTGGTACTCTCACTCAAAATTTTCACTAAAAACCCAAAATTTCCATTAAAGAACTCACCCTTCAAAGCACGTGACTCTTTTCCCCCCTAAGTGCAGGTGTTGATAGGATTCTAACTCGGGTATGTTGAATTTGAATTTTTAAAATTATTTCTGGTTTTTTAGAGAAATTTAAATGGGAGGTGGTTGATTGCAACAAAAATCCACTTAAAGGTGGTTTATATACACATTGAAATTTAAAGGTGGTTTAATCACCTTGTTTTTAAGGTGGTTTCTCGGAAAAACCCTATTTTTTATTGTTTAAGGGAGCTGGGGGTTTATATACTATTATAGACCGTTTTTCATATCAACTTTGTTTATTTTTCCTTTGGCTTTATAGAGTTTTGGCTTGACAATAGAAACATGCACAAAAGTAAATCAACAAAATCTTACAATTTTAGTTTGGCAATATAAAAGCCATGATCAGGCATGCAGAGTAAAGAAGCACTATGATTGGCAATAAAAATATAAGATTAGGTACACCAAATAATGCAGCAAAACCTTAAAATCTTGGCAATAAAAATATAAGATTAGGTACACCAAATAATGCAGCAAAACCTTAAAATCTTGGCTTGCCAATGAAAAAAAAAATCATGATGAGGCACATACAGTAAAGCAGCAGAAGACGTTCGTTTCACACTTGAAAACATTGATTACACATGAAACTTTTGAACAACAGCCCTTGTTTAAGAACTTGATTTAGAATGAACCAGTAGAATTAAGTGCATAGCCACACATATGCTTAATATACAAAAGATTTAAAAGAAGGTGCATAGCTCAAACAACAGTGGTGAATACCAAATTCTCAGTTTTTAATGGTTGGATTAATTTAGGAAGAGAAAGTGAGAGCAGCAATCGATAAATTTCTGATAGATTTTGCATCGGCGAGACCTATATTCTTCTGCATAATGTGTGGTTGTGTCCCTCTACATCCCTTTCTTACTTTGCTACTTGCATTCGGTTGCTCCGGAACACAACGATTCATATTGAAACTCACGTTGTTAACCTCGACCAGCAACATGTAATAAAATGTTCTTGTTAATTCATTCAGCGCTTGCTAAGGGCCCGTTTGTTTGCACAGAAGTAACTGTGAAATAGCAGAAGTAGAGGAAGTAGAGTCTACTTCCGTTACTTCCAGGCAAAAATGTATGTTTGTTTCTCTTAAAAATCTACTTCCGCTACTTCCTTAAATGATGACATGGCGTCTATGTGGCATCTACATTTCCTTAATATTTTTCCGTCCCAAAATGCACTGAAATAGGCAGAAGTTGATATAGAGTGGGGTCCACCATGAAAAAAAGATCCTCAAATATATAATTAGGGAGTGATAAGATTATTTTTATAACCAACTAGAATTCTCCGTGCAAACAAATAGTTACTTCCGCCGCATCAGTGCCCCCCCCCACCCACGTCATCATGTGATATTTGTGTTCTCTTCGAAGGTATAGTTATCTGATGGCTTTCTTTTTTTTAATAAATTCAACAGATATTTAATGTGCTTGTTGCAATTATGCTGCGCATCTCATTATCCTCGTACTGCATTATTTATCTGATGATTTGCTTTCATTCATTTTCTTGTTATTGCACGAAATAGCAGGCATAAGAAACTGAAATCCTCGTACTTGACTAGTGCCATAGTTTATTATGTTTCTTTCTTGTTTGCTGCAGATGCTCCCTTGCTATCCTCAGTGTTTCGTGTCATACTCCTTGATCCAAAAATGTAAGATTACCTTTATTATGAAGAGGAAAAAGTTCTACTTCCATTACTTCTAAAATATATGAAACAAACAAAAAAAATGCTATTTCCGCTACTTCCTACTTCATAGTTTTAGAAGTTACTTTCATAATTTACTTCTTACCTCTAGTACTTCCATTATCCAAACGGGCCCTAAGCTAAACTACCACGAATTTGAATCCTTCCCAATGTCATCTCAACAGAAAATGTATGTACCAGTTTCCAAGCAATAATCGTCCGAGCATATCTAGAGATCAATTCTAATCCATTCCTAACATATAACTAAAACTATAATTATTTAAAAAAATAAAGAATGAGTAGAATCTCACCCAAGCTTCAAACGGTTATCGGGGATACCAGTAGAATAGCCCTTGAAATAAAAGAACCTCCCAACGGTGTACAGCAACCCTAACCCCGTCGCGATAAGAGGGTGCTGGAATCCCCCAATCAAAATCGTGGCGAAAAACACCGGCATCGTCTCCAGCGAGTTCTGATGCCCTCTCTGCACACAATTAAACAGCTTTGCATCCTTGTTCTCCGATTCGATCGCGTACATCGTCGGGTAGAAAACCTTGTACCTAAATCAAGAAAAACCAATGAGATGAAATCAACATATTAGATATAGAGAAAAGGGTTAACTGCACTTTAACACCCTAAATTGTTTAAACTCAAAAAAAAAAAAAGCTAAAATTTCATCCATGTTTTAAGTCTCATATGTACTCTGAAATTTAAGTTTTTTAAAAAGCCATCAAACGATTATTACGTGATAATATTTGTAATTATATAACCCCTAACTGGGGGGAAAACCCCTCTTTCTCGTTACTTTTAATAAAAAAACAATCAAAATTGCTACTAATACATGACAGAAGAACCCCGTTAACAATATTCACAACAAAAATAAAATAAAAACCAAAACCCATAAAATTTGAGGTGATCGATAAAAAAGAAAGGATCTTTCTCATCAAAAGCTAAACTTTATGACAAAATTTAAACTTTAAAGTGCCATGAAAATTTTGGTAAAAAAACAAATAAACTTTGGTAAAAAAACAAATAAATCCTAGAAGAAGGAAAAAATGAAACTTGTCAGCTTACTTCTTTCGAGCTTTTCCCACTTGAAAACTCATCCAGATATTGAGAAAGCAGTACAGAACAAGAACGAGGACGACGTAGCCGTACTCTTTTGGGATCTCCACTGCTACTGCCATTTTTTTTTTCCCTTAATTTTTTCCCCTCTCTCTTTTTTCTTATGTTGAGTTCGGAGAAGATGGTGGGCTTTTTAAATAGTAGTGGATTGGATCCAAAGGGTAATGGAGAAGTTAAGGATTTAGAAAAATACAGTCGAGGACGTTAGAGGAGGGGAGTTATTTAACTACACCCGAGGGTTAAAAATATAAAATTGAGGGGGGTAGGTGCAAATTCTAGAAAATTCCGTGGGTGCTCTGCTCAGAAAGCGGAGCCCCGTGGACTGGAGTGTTTCTTGGGCGACAAGCGAAGGAGCTTCTTTGCTCGGCGCATGCGTCATTCGACATTTGTCATCACCATGAAGTATTCAGTGGATTTATAGAATAAATAATTAGATTGCAATACTTGAAATTATTTTTGGATTAATTAGGTTCGGGTTATTTGAGATATGGGCTCTTTGTTTCCATGCATTTTGTATTATTGCATAAAAAAGAGACCCATGAGTTAAAAGTTATAGAGTTTTAGCAAATATATCTTGTTTTTTATTTTTTTTTTCTGTACGGATTTTGAGGTTGCTAGGATAAACGCATCAAAAATAACTTCATATAAAATTATATCAACCAGATTTGTGAATTTAGTCATGTATCCTCAACTAAATTCATGTACAACAAAATAAGTTTTAACTGTATTCTATCACTCACGCAAATACTCTTTAATATCCATCATAGACGAGCATGATTATAATTATGGATTATTTAAAAATCTATTACATAATCAACATTAATCTATAAACCAAACAACCACTAATAAATTGGTAACATTAAGATTACTGATTATAACTATACGAATAACTGTGGGGTCTATTTAATTTAATTTTTTTCATTCTCAAGATTAACCGTGTAGAAGTATAGTCATAATAGTCATGCAATTAAACTAGGATCACACGTGCAATTATATCATGTTTCTTTGCGAAGGCTATAGTCCGATTTTTTTATTATCTTCGTGAAGAACAATTATTTTAGGTTTTATACCAAAATTTAGTTATCATTTAATTTGGAGGGAATATTTAATTTAACTTAAACCTTTTAATGGACTTCTTTCTAGGTATAGCGTTTTTCTCTAAATTTGTTTAAATCCAGATCTAGTTCCCAAACCCTCTTAAACCTCTTCTTTAAGCATATATTTTTTTAATATTATTTTGGATGGAGGAGCGAGAAGAACGACTAATTAGAGATGGAAGTATAATTCATCATGTACAGTTAACAACTAAGTAACCCGAGTCAGCAATTTTACCAACTAATAAAAAAACTAATTTAAAATAACTAGCAATATTTGGCCGGGATTAAGTAGCAATTTCAATTACTTCGGAGACTAATTCAAAAGATTAAAGTTGTAGACCATATGGGGAGAAAAAAAAACAATCCTCAAAAACATTGAAGGGTTATTTAGACATTACTCCATTCTATGATTTCTATCTTCAATAATTTCATATTAGTCTCTCAAATCTTTGCAATTGCTTATAAGTCCCTTGATTCCTTCAGATCTTACGGTGTGTTTGGGAGATGACTTAAGGAAGGGAAGGAAGAGGAACTTTTGGCTCAAATTTTCCCTTCCTTCCATTCCCCCTTATCACACCTCAATTTGGGGTGTAACATTTTGGCTCAAATTTCCCCTCTATTCCCCTCCTTCACCCTCCTAAATAGAATTCCCAAACAAAGTTAAAATTATATTTATCTTCTCCTCCCCTTTCTACTCTCTATCCAAACAGGTCATTAAGATTGTTGATTTTTAATCCCTCAACGACCAAAATACCCTCCCTCCTTCAACTTGAATCCCTTGAATCCTAAAGATAGCTCCCGCTACAGCATGAACCTCAAAGCCAATCAGAGGTGGGGGAAAAAAACACTAACTTCAAATATGTATGTTTCTCATTCAAAGGTAATATATGGGTTTAAAAATATAAAGTTAATTACTTTTAAAGCACACAAACCCTAGGATCTATCTAATCAATAATCTCCAAAATTTGTGAATAAACTGACACCATACACTTAATGAGATAGTAGTGTATAAATTGATATTGTACCCTGAAAAATTCATCAATGACCCAAAATATATGACCAACATGAGGGACATGTAAGGTTTCCCCTTCTATTGCATAATGAACTAGTTATCATTAATGATGACCAGCTCATTATGCAATAGGAGGGGGACACCTCATCTGTCCCCCCTATTGGTCCCATATTTTTGGGTCTATGTAGCAAACCTTTTGTGGTGGTTTATTATTTCTGTTTGCAAGTGGGGCCCAGTTGAATACGATAATATATGGCAAAACTAGCGGCTACATGGAGACTTTTGCAGATAAGGCCCGATCTAATAAGATACTTACATTTCTCTATGGCAAAATTGCTGGGCACGAGAGCGTAATGTACTCGTAAGCGCCGTGTGTAGCTCCGCCCCTGAGCTCAACAACCTCCGACCAGCCTCCTTCATCAGCAACCTCCTCCTGGATCGTCTTTAATGTTTGTTCAGGATTCTAAAAAGTTCTTGTCCTCTTTGCAATTGGCTTTGATTCTGATGAGTTAAGAGGGGGACGAAAAGGCTAGCAACGAGTTGGAGAAGGAGGGGAGGTATTTTTGGTCATTGAGGGAGCAAATTGCAAGAACCTTAAGATTTCAAGGGCATCTGAGCAATTTCCCAGATTTGAGAGGCTGATATGGAATTACTGAAGATTGAGGGACTAACACCTAAATAACCCAATAGTGAAGGTTTTAGAGGACCAACTACTGAAGATCTGAGCAATTTCTGTTCAGCGCAGCAAACACCCCGGCGCCGCCGCGCTTGATCAAAGAAAGTCTTTTGATGGGATACATCGAAGAGGCTAGAGAAAACCATGTCAAAAAGAAAGTCGAAGAAGGTAAAAACCCCAACAAAAACCTTTTTAATTTGTAATTTTCCCTTTCAATTTACCCAACTTGATTTATTTATTAATTTATCTTTTTTTTAAACTTGAATTAGTTCTTAAATAGGTTGAATGTCCGATTACTTAACGAAAAAGTGGGAAAGGGAAAAAAAAATAAGCCAATTTAGAATGAAAGTACTTAATAGTGGGAACAGTTACCTGTTTGATCAAATGCCACAAAGAAGTTTGGCAGCTAATTACCTCAACACAGTACTAAGCATAAGCAAATTCTTCCACATTGAGAATTTAAGAACAAGAAATCTGGTATGGGATGATTATAAACTTAAAATAAGTTGTAAGCAAGATGGAAGACTGAGGCCTCAGTTTGGAACACGGGAATGAGTGGGAACGGAATGACTATTCCCACGTCTCATTCCTGCGTACCAAACACAGCCTCTTTTTGGAAGCTAGAATGCATGTTGTTACTTCCTCTTATGTGGGAATGAGCACTTCCAATGAGATGGTAGCGAATGGGCATTCCCACTTAAGTGGGGGAAAAAATTGCATAACTTCCAAATATGCCCATTCCTACGTCATTCTCTAAATTGCACATGCACATGAGAATGGAAATGAGCATTCCATTCCCACATTAATTACATTCCATTCCTTGCTTCATTCCATTCTCACTTCATTCGTTTCCTGCATACCAGATGAGGCGTTAGATTTTGGAGGTTGAGGTGATGTTTGTAAAGTTTCAGTGGATAGTAGAATACATATAGCTATAATCAGTGAAAGAGAGATTCCAATAAATTATAAGAAAAGAAAAGAAAATATAGGAGGGAGTAGAATTAGTGGACACCATAAAACTCAATCATTGTTGAAACCCATATCAGCAAATCTTCAGTTCACAATTTTTTATGACTGTGTGCGCAACTTTATTTATGTTTACACAAGTGTTTTGTTGTTATTTGTATTGAAAGAACCATGAAGAGTGAAAGAATTAAACATGCGAGCGATTGAAATGATCCAATAGCCCTGAGCCTCAAATTCTTAAGAACTTGAGTAGTGAACATGGTATGTTCAAATCATGACCTATTATCCTCGTAATGCCTAGGCATCATTTTAGAATTTTCATTACTCTATGGTCTCAACTTCTGCTATTTCATTGATAATTTGATACTGGGGCATTGGAAAACTGTGATACTGGACATAGAGCAAAATTGCAAACGAAGTGCTAACTGACCCAAATTATGTAAAGTTGTAGCAATGTATGTGTCTCATGTACATATACAAAAATATTTTTGCTTGAACAGAAATTGTTTTGTACATAATGATTTTTATATATATTTATTTATATATAATATTTATATATATTATAGTATTATATATATATATTATATATATATATTTATATATATATATATATATAATATATATATATATATATATATATATATATTATATATAGTATTCATATATTATTTATATATCTTATATATATATATATATATATATTATATATATAGTTATATTTATGTATCATATTATAATATATAATGTATATATATGTATATATATATATATATATGTAATATATGTATTCTTGTATATATATATATTTATGCTATTATGTATATATATATATGAGTATAGTGTCATTATATAATATATATATATGTATATATATTATAGTGTATTATATATATATATATATATAATATATGCTAAAGTTGTAGCAATGCTATGTGGCTCTCATGATACATATCCTAAAAATATTGCTTGACCAGAAATTGTTTGCGTACAAAATGATATATAATATATATATATATATATTATATATATATATATATATTATATATCTATATATATATATATATGTATATATATTATAATATATATATAAGTATCTTATATATATATATATATTCTTATATAATATATATATATATATAAATTTATTTATATATATATATATATAGTATTTGTTGTAAAATCTTAATCATTAGAAATAGGTTTCTCACAGGCGACCGTAGTCTAACTTAACTTTTTTCCCTTCAGAGGTTATTTGTTTGCCAAGTGCTAATTTCATTTCTGCAGCCCTACGTAGCAAAATGAAGCAGAAGGCACTGAAACAGTGCGAGCAATACACAGCAAAGTATGCTGAGTGTGCTGTGGGAAAAACTATATCTGTAGTATGGTCGTGTCGCAAACAAGCAAAAGAGTTGAATGAGTGCCTTCATCAATTGTAAGTTCTTACCTATATTATATCAACAACAGATTGCATTGAACTTCAGATTTTTAGCTGAAATCGTAGTTGACATCAATATATATTATATTGATACCTGTGGCAAAGAGAATTTAGGTCTAATCATTTATAGGTTATGTTATTTACCTGTGCGTTTAAAGTTTTGACAACTAGCTTTTTTATTATGAGAAAATTTGTGTTCTTTTCTTGCGATAGTTAATGCTTTTATATTTAAGCCTTATCCGCGTTGATTACTTAGCCATAGCTTGAAGTGTTTCAAAAACTTTCGCATAAGTGCCATTGTTGCATAGGCCGGCATCTTTGAGCTTTTCAGTTGCATAGAGAAAAAAGGCAGTACGATATAAAAGAGATGAAAAAGAATCCGAGAAGAATAAGAATAGAAAGCAGAAAAATATAGAAATCAGAAAATTATTGAAATATAGAAGAAAGAAGTAGAGAAGGATTTAGATATAAGGACACTTCAGCAATCTCTGTTTTCCCAGATGCATAATCAGTGTACACTTAAACTATTGTCATAGCAGGAGGTTTATTCTGGGACAACAAGATGATACTAATCATGAGATTCTTAGATAAATAGAGTACTCCTTTTTATCACTGATGTTTTCATTTCTTGTTGTCTAACCGCTTGACTGAATCTGTGAAGGTGCTAAAGTTGAGGGAATTTTTATTAACTATTGGTGTTCCTAGCTGTAGTGAAACAGTGGTTGGTTTGTATTTTCATTCTTTCTGTGTTGAAGGCTTAATTAGTAACTTTAGTTTCTGATTGTAAAGATGAGAATAACAATGACTAGTTATTTTAGTTTCATATTTTATTCAAACCTTGGCTATTGCTGCAAACCTTGTGAAAATGCAAGTACTTCAATTATTAGAATCAAGGGTTAATTGCAAATGGAACACCTGTAGCATCGTTATTATGAACTTATACCCCTCTAGTTTTACTTATGCAGATAGACCCCTTGATGATAATTCTTTTTACTCCTTTTACCCTCAGAGAAAGAGAAACAATTTTCTCGACAAAAAAAGATCCCTTGAGGGTAAGAGTCAAAAAAATCTGCAACTACAAGAATAAAACTATATGGGTAGTAAGTTTAAAACAACGATACGGCAGGGAGCCTGTCCCCTATTAACCATAGAATCAATTCTGAAAGCTAAAGTTGTGCATCTCATCATTTTGTTATCATTGTTGGTTCTTGGCAGTACAAACGATGGTGTATTGGAAGAAATGAAGAAAAATTACATGCTAGAGCAGCAGGGGAAGCAAGGATAGCAATGACATTTCCACAAAATCCTGATGAAAGGAAGTTACTTCTTCAGTTTGCATATACCTGGCTTCCTAATCCTCTCTGATCTGTATTAGGGTAACGATCGAGTGTTTTTTGCCCGGTAGTCTGAGTTATTTAAAAAAATTTGCAGTAATTTATTCTGGTTGGAAAGTTCCTTTCTCTTACGTTTCTTGAAGAACATCGGAGTTGATTATGAGTCTGCGCTCAGCTTATTAGTGTCCTTTTCTTTTTTATTAGTTGTCTATGTTTCGACCTTTTCTTTTTTTTAATTTTTGGTTAAAGTTATGTCAAGCCTGAGATTTGCAATGTATACTTTCTGCACCTTATTTCTCTGTGGATAGCATAGTTGAGAATGGCATGTTGTATGGAGATCCTTATTTTACTTCAGGAAAAAGCTACTGGGTTCATTTGCGCATAATGTTGGCTGGTGTCAGCGGCGGAGCCATG
The DNA here is from genome assembly GCF_001876935.1 of Asparagus officinalis. NCBI lineage: Eukaryota > Viridiplantae > Streptophyta > Magnoliopsida > Asparagales > Asparagaceae > Asparagus > Asparagus officinalis. The sequence continues at coordinate 22,435,147 of NC_033795.1, forward strand.
AATTTTAGCGGGAACCTAGAAATAATCAAACACTACAGATAACAATTAAAAATGGGTGTTGCTACAGGGACCCAAATAGGGGACCCAAGACATGGGACAGGTGAGGTGTTATCATCCGGTTGCATGATGTATTGTTCATGAACAGTGTATCATGCAACCGGATGGTGACACATCACCTGTCACATGCCTTGGGTCCCCTATTTGGGTCCTTGAGGCATTAGTGATTAAAAATTTTAACACTACTGAATAGTATCTCAGCATCATTATATAGTAAGATTTTCAAAATCATATTTCCAATTATAGTAGTGTTTACGATAGCGTTCCACTTGCATTTATTTGTTGAAATCATTTCATTTCTTAAATCTTCAATATTTTGAAATTAGTTCCTCAGATGATACAATTGCTATTATGTCCCTCGAATCGTGCCAGTTCTTTTGAATAGGTCCCTATAGTTGGCTCTAGTTAAGAGTTGAAGGGAACGTTCGTTCTGAACTAGCATTTGAGAGGGGCTTTGCAGATATACCCCCGTGTTTTAATAAGTTGAAACCCATTTAATACCCATTTAAACTTAATTGGGTTACTTTAACCCAATTAAGATCCAAAACCGTTTTAAATTTATTCTTCTCTAGGCGCTAGCTCTTAACCCCTAACCCATTTACAACATTTTCCTCCTCCCTTATGCCTCTAAAAACTGCAGAATACCTTCAATGATAACCTTGAAAATGAAATTTGAGCGAAATTGAGGAGAAATTGGAGGTATTCGGGAATAAGAAGGGGAGAAGGGTTGCTGGAATTGTTGCAGAAGGGTACTACTGTAATTGACCTTCTGGGTTTAGCTCATAACCCAAGAGGCAAGAGTTTGACATATTTGACAGAAAAACAAGCAGAGGGACCAATTATACGAACTAACATGATTTGAGGGACTGAATCGCGATTTCTATTATTTGAAGCCCTAATTTCAAAATATTGAAGAATGTAAGGGACAAATATGATTAAAAAACCCAAAAAAGGGGCTTAGTTAAAGAAATGGGGCTTTACACTTTTTTTCATTTAGCCACACATTTAACATTATTAGCAATTATTAATACCTTGTATTTATTTTGTCAAATTCAAGGAGGGGCTTGGGCCCTACCGAGCTCTATGTGTCTCCACCCCTGGACGTAGGCCTATATATTTGGGCCCAAGGCCCGGGCCCGGGCATGGCCAGGAAATTCGGGCCGATCCGGGCTTCGGGCCTGAGCTTGGCCAACAAAAGGGAAAGGCCGGGGTGGCTCGTACTAGGCGGGGAAACAGGCCGGGCCGGAATGGCCTGGCCCGAGGGATCAATGTGACCGTTTAGCTGCGTCAGCCCTACCCGGTCCGAATGGTCATAACGGCCATTTTTGCGTTTTTGACCAAAATACCCCCAAAACGGTCAAAAAAAGGCTAAAATTTGAGGATATTTTGGTCATTTTGGCTAGGGATTGCCTCTATAAATAAAGGGAGCTTTTATTTATTTTTCTCATCCAAAACTCATCTACTTCTCTCTAATTCTCTCTAATATTTTCTTATTCTCACTTTTGCTCTCTCATTCTTCAATCAAATGACTTCCTCCTCTGGTTATGAAGGACAAATCCAAACTCCCGATATTGAAACGAGTCCTAATACTCCTACTACATGAGCTACAGTTACTCCTACCGATATTGATACCGAATCCGATGGCGATAATTTTACACTTAGAGCTCCTAAAAGGTCGAGATCCGATGTGTGGAACTTCTTCGAGAAGATAGAAGTAATCAGGGATCAACACGGTAGGCTTCTCACCCAGAATGCTAAGTGTGCGTTGTGCGGTCATATTTTTCAAGCTTATCATAAAAGCGGCACCAACCACCTCAAACGTCATTTAGAAAAGTACAACAGAGGTCAGACAATGCCTCAAGGTGATATCCGATAATTTTTACTCTCCTAATCCTCATCCTCTGGTAGTCTCGGTAGTTTGAACTATAACGCAATTAAAGCTAGGAAATGCGTCATCAGGCGTATTGTTCTTAAAAACATTCCTTTTAAATTAGTAGAAGATAATAAATTTGAAGATATGATTACAGATGTTTTTTATCCCGCATTTTAAAAAAAATTCTTGTCAATCTTGTCAACGTGATATTTTTGAAATATTATCACAAGGAACAAGCAAAAACAATTTCTTATTTTCAAATTTTAAACTGTAAATTTTCAAACCGGTTATTTATGTATCACAACACACTAGATTGATGATGTTGGCAAATGTTTAAAAGAATTATTTCTTTTATTGCATTTGAAGATTGACATAGTGATATTAATATTGCAAATTTAATAATAGAAGAACTTATAAAATTAGAAATTTCAGAAAAAAATATTTTCTCTTTCACTAGATAATGCAAGTAATAATAATGTAGTTGTTGATCATATCACATTATCTTTGCTATTGTCATGTCATGGTGATATTTTTCATATTAGATGTAAGTATCATATTTTAAATTTAATTGTTCAAAGTACATTTTGTGAAATTAAACTCATCGTAGAAAAGGTTAGGACAATAGATTATGCTCATAATGCTTCTGAACAAAGACTTAAAAGATAAAAACAATTGTGTAAAAGAAAAAAATTTTAAACCCGGATTAATTCCAAAAGATGTTGACCATAGGTGGAATTCTATCTATGCAATATTAAATGTAGCAATAGAGTATAAAGAAATTATAAATGATTTTAGTACTTTCTATACTTCTAGTTCTAGCTTTGATAATATGTATGGAATAACTAAGGATGAATGGTTAGTTATATATAGTGTAAAAAAGATGTTACAAGTTTTTTATGATGCTATTATATTATTATCCAACTATTATTCAAGCTGCTTTACAAGTTTTAAATATTCATTTTTTTAAAAAAATTATCGTATGGATAATTATTTTGGAAATATGATTTTTCAAATGAAAAGTAAATTTAATAAGTATTTTAAACATATTCCTATTATTTTTGGTTTGAGGATTCTTATTGATCCATGTTTGAATGATGTTGGCCTTCGAAATTTGTTCAATTCTTTGTATGGTAACATGATAATAGACACTGATGATGGTCAAACTATTACTGCTCTTACTCATCATAATACTATTAGAACTTATTTTCAAAGACTATATGATGAGTATACAGGTATATATGGTGTAAGTACACATCAGCCTATAGCTTATGCTTCTACGAGTTCAAGTCGGGGCAAAAGGTAAGAGTTTTGATAGAGAATTATTGATAGCTCAGCTAACTAGTGGATCTGGATCTAGATCTAGATCATCAATGAAAGTTTCTGAAATTGAACAATATTTAACTGCATCTTTAGTTAAAAGTCAAAATAATAGTTTCGATATTTTGCAATGGTAAAGAGTATATGGAACGATTTCATATCATATACTTCCCATCATGGCTTGTGACTTATTAACAGTGCAGGTTTTTACGGTAGCTTTGGAATCCGCCTTCAGCATATCAGGACGTTTGATCAACGACCATAGAGCATTGCTAGATCCGTCCATACAAGAGGTAATGTGCCTACAAGATTGGTGGAGGTACGAGAAGAAAGCTCAAGGCATAGATTGGATGGTTAGTATTGAACATAAACATGAAGAGTTGGGAATAGGAGATAAAGATAAAGAGTGAAATTTTTCATTAGTTTATAATTTTTATTTCTTAGCTAAAATTTGTGATAAATTATTTTGTAAAGAGTTGCAAATGATAGTGATATAGATGAGCATGTGCCAACCTAGTTGGAATGCATTCATCTATTGTGGTGCAACAAATTCCAAAATAAATTTGTAATTGTTAGTGATTATTAATAAAGAATTTATTTTTATCATTTTAATTTCCATGATTTTTTATATTTGAAAATTATATAATTACAAGTGATTAATAATATGATTGATTTTTTATCAAAATTTCGCTTAATTTATTGTTATTTACTCTTGAAAATTTTTAACAAAAAATAACATTTTAAGCAAAGAAAAAAATGACAGGGTAGGTCCGGTGCCCGGATCGCTCAGGCCGGGCCCGGGTCCGGATCACAAGTTTTGTCCAGTCCGGGCTCGGTTTGCCGGGCCGGCCCATTTAGATAGGCCTACCTGGATGGTTTGCCGTTAAAATGCCATACATTCAAATACATGTATATATGTTTTCTACACGTCTATACATCATAGCTAATGGCTCGAAATAGTTAGAAAAACAAGCGTGTTTACAAAATCGTGTAGCTTCTCTTTTGAAATGAATATTAAATCTACTATTTTTAAACTATTTGCTTTTGTTACAACCTTCCAAAATTTATATTTAATAATCTTTTAGAGTTGTATTTAGAAGTGTATTTACAAAATCACATAGCCTTGTATTTGAAATTGCACCTCCGTTATATTTAATCTATTTTGCTTTAATAACGAGTCAACGACATTTTGGAGGTGTAACAATGTCTAAACGAACATATATGTAGAAATTGAATGCCATGTTAGTGAAAACAACATGCTATTTCATATGTTTGCCTGAACGTATTCACCCAATGTACTAATACTGAATATAAAATTTAAAGTCACAGTGGCGAAATTTTAATCTCCTTACAAAAAGAAATTAGGGTAAATTACACTTAAATATCATATAGTTTTCCACTTATTACAATTAAGTTGTGTTTTATTGAAAAAACCATAAAATTTTTAAAATTTACATGTTACTACCATCGATCATATCATGCAAATGTGGAAATTGTCACCCAAATGTTTCTCGATGATACTTACATGGTAATTTTAGAGCTTTTTTAAACTAATATTATTTGTTAAATTTGCTACTAAGCCAACCAAATTTCCTTTTCAAACTTTTCTCAATTCAACTTTAAAATAGAGTTGGATATTTTTGATGAAAATTTAACAAATGTTAATGGTTCGAAAGCTCCAAAATTAGCATGTAAGTGTATCATGGAGAAACACGTAGGTAAAATTTTTTATATTTACATGATCGATTATAGTAAAGTGCAAAATTTGGAAACTTTATGGTATATTTTGCACTAAAATACAACTTCTGATATTTGAACACAATACGTGAGAAACTATACGGTATCCAAGTGCAATTTAACCAATTTACCAAGATAGTTATTTGAGAGCGGAGGCAACTTGGACACAATTTCTTCTGTGCAATAAAGCCTCTTCAATCTCATAGGTCGACTGACGTGGCCTACAACTTCAACCAATTCTCTCCCGCCCCGCCACGTCTCAATCCACGTCACTGATCCTCTTCTTTTCTCCGTCTCACTCCTCGATATTCATCAGATCGCCGGAAAACAACCAAATATCCACCTTCGACCAAAAAAAATGCCGCCGCCGCGGCCTCCGCTGCTTTCCGTCATCTTCGTCCTCCTCTCTCTCCTCTCCCCTTCCCTCTCTCTCCGCCCCAACGTCCTCGTCATCACCGACGCCGACCTCGATCACTCCGCCGACGACAAACTCTCGCCCTCCTCCGCCGACTGGGACGATTTCGCCAACCCTAACTCCGACGACGACCTCGGATCCTGGCGCCAAATATTCGAACATAGCGGAGATCAAACCCTAGACCTAGACCCTAGACCTAGACCGCCGCCACTCCCTCTACTCCTCCGCCGTCCGCAACCTTATCTCCGCCTCCTCCCCCGGAGACTCCTCCGCCATGGACTCCGCTGTCTCCGACATGGAATCCGCCGCCTCCGCCGGCGATCCCCACGCTCAATCCGCCCTAGGGTTTATCTATGGCGTCGGCATCACGCGGCCAAAGAGCCGACCAAAATCGTTCCTTTACCACCAATTCGCCGCCGAAGGCGGCAATATGGAGTCGAAGATGGTCATCGCCTACTATTACTTTCGCCACCGCAATTTTGAGAAGGCGGCGGAGCTCTACGCCGACGGAGGCGGCGTTGGCGAGCTTCCTGATTTCTAAAGATCCTCCGGTGATCGAGCCTGTGAGAATCCATTTCGGGTCTGAGGAGAATAAGGAGGCTTTGAAGAAATTGAGGGGAGAAGATAATGAAGATTTTCATATGGCAGAGTACATGGCTCTCAAAGGAAGTGCGTTGCATATGTTTGATATGGGGATTATGTACTATTATGGGTTGAGGGGATTGAGAAGAGATTATGGGAAAGCTTTGAGTTGGTTTTTGAAGTCGGCGGAGAAGTGGGAGCCGAAGGCGATGGAGTTCTTGGGGGAGATGTATGCGAGGGGAGCGGGGGTTGAGAGGGATTATGGTAAGGCAATGCAGTGGCTTATGCTTGCAGCGGAGCAAAAGCAGTTCTCGGCTTATAATGGATTAGGATATCTTTATGTGAAAGGGTATGGTGTAGAGAAGAATGTAACCAAGGTAAGTTTCTTCATAGTTTCATTCATAGTATATAATGTTACATCAGACTTTTTTTCTGCACTTGAAGTGGTTTTGGGTGTTTAAAATGATATTCTTTGTCTTAACTAAATGGTTCATAAGTGCTAGCTATGACAAATTAAATGAATAATTTGGAGATGCAGGTAATTTACCAGCGAAATTGAAAAGACAGCTTGGTATGTATTAAAGGATGTTCCGTAATGCTGGGTTCAGTTATAGGGTTAATTGCAGATAGACCTCTGTACTATCACCCAATTGAGGATAGATTCCTGTAGTTCTGTTGGTGTGGAATGCGGACGGATCCCGTGTACTATTTTCTGAAGTGCGGGTAGACCCCAGCGTGAAATTGTTTTGACTCTTAAAATAGTAAAAAAAAAAAGTTTGCTCAGGGGGTCTATCCGCACCAACAAAACAAATAGGGGACTGTCTGCAATTGGGCGATAGTACACAGGGTCTATCCGCATTTACTTAATTTATAACATTTAAATTTTACCGAAATAAAATAATATGAACTTGGTTCGATGGTGACTGGCTCACTGCTGTAACCATCATCACAGAATATTAGGTGTTTTACTTGTCCAAGAATTTTCAGTAAGTGCTGAGGGCTGACCCTCTTTGGTAGAATATTGAGTGAAAGAGGGGAAAAAGGAAGATAGATGGAACATGTAGTTTTTTCACAGTAAAATGGAAATGGAAATGGAATAGTTTAGTAACATGATGGATTAGAAAATATTAAGGTTGTTCAGATTGGCAAAACATTCTAGTCAAAACTGGTCAAGATCTGGCAAATTATGTCCATTTGGATGATCTGATCAATACTTAAAGACTTAAAGTAAATCGAGAATAATTGCAATCAGAGATGTCCTTCCTCATGACGCATAAGTATTTCTTGTCAGAATCCGTAGTAGAACGATACTCACTCGACTTCTTAGTTCTTACCGTATGCATTTCCAGGTTCTGGATGGAAAAAATAGTTCAATAATGTTGTAAAGGACAGAAACTTTGATGTCTGGTATCAATTTGATTCTATGCCAAGGAGACCAACCATGAAAACTATTTTTTCTAAGGCAACTGATGGAGATGTATAAAGAAGTAAAGATAGTCATGTTATGTCGATAGTTTGCCAGATGGTTATGCATAAGAAGTTTCTCTTACTACATTTTTGTGTGGGATAAAAGCTAACAATATAGTTTTCTTAGTCGAAGAAAAAGGAGAAGTTGCCTCCTGCCCACTACACAATTTCCCCTTTAATTGTGATTTTAGTTAAAAATTAAATAAAATCTAAGCATGAGTAGGGTTTAAGAACTAGTTCATTATCCAATCAGCTCGAGATAGCAAATGATTCTGATTCGCTTTGCTTTCCCTCCCTAAGGTTAAAGTAGTAGGTCATTTATAAACATGGTTATGCCTTTTATTTTCTTTACAGGCGAAAGAATACTTTGAGAAGGCAGCTGAAAATAATGATCTAGGAGGATTTTATAACTTGGGAGTGTTGTATCTCAAGGGTATTGGAGTAACAAGGGATATTCCACGAGCGTGCAAGTATTTTCTAGCTGCTGCTAATGGAGGTCAGCCAAAGGCCGTGTACCAAGTGGCAAAGATGTTCCAAAAAGGCATAGGTCTGAAGAAGAATCTCCCAATGGTAATTTCTCGTTCTTCCATTAGCTTACTACTTTTCAATTTTAGCTCTTTGTGATGATCATTTTTTTAAAACACTACATTGCTTTCACTTGCTTGCAAGTGCCTCAATGTTTCTTCCATTCTTAGCTTTGCTACCATAATTATCTGAAACTTCTGATTTTCTACTTTTAATTTTTTAATTGAAGTTGCCTTTCTATGATTAAATGTAACTTGAGTATATGTTATTGCAATAATTCTTGATCTGGAGATCCTTGAAAACTATAATTCTTTATTTTTTATTCCGACACTTCAACTGTAAATCTTGGCCTCAGATTAAACCAAGGGCTTTTGTCCTTGCAAACATTTGACATTATCCACTCTTACAATAGGTGGGTTCACTCACGTGCATGCTTGATGCAAACTGTAATTAGAACTTGCTTTGCGGCAATACGCTACGAGTACAAATTCCATTTAGTTAATTGACTGTGTTATGTTGTTTGAAATAATTCTGGTCTTTTTATTATGGGCCATGCAGCTCAATCTTAACGTCAAGTTGTCAATAATTGAAATTATTATGTCAAATGTATAGTTTAATGCTAGTTCCCATTTGCTTTCACTTGTTCATGTTTCATTTTGCATTGTTCTTATATTCTTGGATGCGTCTATTGTTACCTACACAGAAGTAGGAGTTTTCTCTTTTTTTACTTGATGAATATTCACTGGACTATCAAATCTTGATTTTGCTTTCCTGTGGATTTATAGGCTACGTATTTGCTCAAAACAGTAGCTGAGAGGGGACCCTGGAGCTCTCTTTTAAGGTGGGCACTGGAGTCCTACTTGAAAGATGATGTGGGCAAAGCCCTCCTGTTATACTCCAGAATGGCAGAGCTAGGATATGAAGTGGCACAAAGCAATGCTGCCTGGATTCTTGATAAATATGGGGAGCAGAGTATGTGTATGGGGGAATCTGGCTTTTGCACTGACTCAGAAAGGCATCTTCGTGCTCATTCTCTTTGGTGGCAAGCATCTGAGCAGGGTAATGAACATGCTGCTCTGCTTATTGGGGATGCTTATTACTATGGCCGGGTATGCATTTCGTGTAAATTTATGGAAAATAAAATAAATGAGTTTTCATCATTTTATGGAAACAATACATTAAAGGTTCTCACTTGGTTGATCAACTGACGCAGTTGTTAGCTTAACTCTTTAAATTGGCTTGTCACATATAATAGCTGAAGTAGGAGAAAGCAATTAAAAGACTGATATTTGCTACTTTTTTTGGCCATGTATTATATATTTCAATAGGACTTACCAGTGTTTTAATACCCCTTTTGCTTATGTCATAAGAAAATTGTTGTGACCTCATGAAACTTCCCATGTTCCTTTAAAAGTAATCATGGCTGTTAATGATTGCTCTAAATTATTGCTGTGTTATATAATTGGTAGCAAAAAATGGAATTTAGTGGGGGGGAGAGCTCTTTTTTCTGCAGCAACATTAGATGGAAGATTTCTGAAGCTTATTAATTCCACGCGAACTTAGTGAGCCGGATCTATATCAGCTACTGACCTAATTAGTTTGTTTGATACTTAGGATCTATTGTGGGAAAACAAAATAATAGGTAGAAGCATGCAACTGCTTTGATCTGAGATGTTTTTGCTGATTAGTTCCACACATTTACTGTTTTTTCTGTTCAACTTCCAATTGAATTTCCTAACCTAAACTTTTCTCAGTTGATTAAACATTTGATGTCATTCTTATGAACCTGAATCCATAGGAAGTTCTAAATTATGAGAAAGTGTTGATAGTCATGTATTTTTTATACTTGAATAAGATATAAACATAAAAGGGGAAGAAAAATAAGTAAAGGATAATTCCCTTGATGGTAAAACTGAGGTAGGTCCTTTTTGGGTACAAACTGGCCAAATATTTATTACTTGCATCTTGTATAAGTTACATATGTCAACCATGTAAATAAAATCAATGGTTGACATATTGTTATTGATTAGTGTTAACTTGTTCACTGGCAGGGCACCGAGAGAGACTATGAACGTGCTGCAGAGGCTTACATGCATGCTCAATCACAATCCAATGCTCAGGCAATGTTCAACCTTGGATACATGCATGAACATGGTCATGGTCTTCCTCTTGATCTTCACTTAGCAAAAAGGTACTATGATCAGGCCCTTGCGAGTGATCCGGCTGCAAGACTACCTGTGACTCTTGCACTCACGAGCTTGTGGATCAGGAAGAACTACGAGGGCACCTTTGTGGTAAGTCAGATGCTTCTTTGATTCAATAAATCGAAAAAACCTGCCAGTATATGCTAAAAATTCTTACTACAATAACAACAACAATAATTCCTTTATTTCAAAATTTCCTTACACTTTACTTGACTATCCCAAATGATTCTTTCTCATTTTATTGTCAATAGGAGTAGTCTCTAACTTCCTACGAATGCACTCATTTCTTATCATATCTCTTAAGAGAATATTCATTCTTCAGATAAGATTCTGATTTTGCCTAAATTAATTTCTTACACATGTTGGTTTTTAATTATGCAATCCATAGCCACTACGGGTTTTATAATTGTCCTTTTACAATTTTCTCTTCACTTTCAGAGCTATGGAATTCTTGCTAATAAAAATTACAAATATTTGTTTTAGGTCAATTTGATTGATTCGCTCCCACAAGTATTCCCAAGGGTTGAGAAATGGGTAGAGGATGTAGTGATGGATGAAGGCAATGCGACAATACTTACCCTATTTGTCTGTCTTCTCACTGTTCTTTATCTTCGTGATCGTCAGAGGCGGCAAAACGCTGTTGCTGCTGCCCCTTAGCAGCTGCCTGATAATTTGCACAGCCAAGAGAAAAAAAGGAGGCTCACTCCCCATTAGGTGCCAAATTTAGTGGTATCTGCAGGAAATTTACGGTGGAAATTGGCGGGGCTCGACTTGTTTTGTTATGTGCAAGTTCAACAGGCTAAGCTGCAAACATACTGAATTAGAAGACTAATTGGATGGTGATGCTGAGGTTGTACTTGTACTAGGGCCTTTTTTTGTATACATGCACATATTTAATAGTGATTAAAGTAGTTTCATTTAAGTTACTTTTTTCGAGCTTTTCACCTTGAGATTTATGTTACATTTTCCCTGTTTTCATCATCTTCTCAAAACGGTCTGGGCTTCCCCGAATATGATATGTGCATTACAGAATTATTGAGACTATAGCTATCTGGGAGAAGCGAGTTTTTGTACGAGTGAAATTTTCAGTTCACATTCTACTTGCTGATGATATTCTTATTATGGGCCAAACATGTGAAAAGAAAGTTATGATTATAACTTAGCTTTCGACATTTTCCGCAAAGCCTAAGATTAACGCATCAAGGACTCCAAATTGAAGCTATATCGCGTTGTGGGAGCTTGTTCATCTTTTTCAGGGTTTAATTTACTGCTAAGAGAAGTTGAATTTTTCTCATTCATTATGGCAATGTGGTCCATCATTTAGTGAAGATTGTAGCATAAATTGAGGAGATTCTATTCTGTGCTAACTCGCTGCTTTCATTAGTTCAACTCGAACTCACAGCTTTGTGGGAAGTTTTGCTTCAACCATCAATGCAGGCTGTTGCCTTTGAAACAGGGAG